>NC_092568.1:38087146-38147525 GCF_037975245.1 Apostichopus japonicus
TCGGGGCAATCATATCCGGGCGTATTGCTACCATATAGCTTCTCAAGTCATATAACACAATGTACATTGTTTAGTTTAATGGGATAAGTAACCATATAGGTGGTCTAGAGTTGAATATTCAACTTTGCAAAATAAGTCTCGGGGCGGGCGGGTATAAAAAGCTTAAATTTCATCTTTCTAATGTCTACGACCATATCACGTTGAATATACCGGTTCTCGTCCGATCACCGAAGTCAAGCAGCGTCGAGCCTAGTCAGTACTTGGATGGGTGACCGCCTGGGAATACTAGGTGCCGTAGACTTTTTCATTTTTCCTCACCCCACAACCGCACCCCTTTCTTTCTTTATTTCTTTGTCACTATTGTTTTATCCTGTCATTGTTATGAAAAGTTTTTCCCCCTCCCAAACCCCCCCCCCCCCACCACCACCACCGTTGAAGACATTGACTTGCCATGATATACCACTATTGTTGTGTCCTGTCATTGCAATCACAAGTTTTTCTCCAGCTCCCTTTAATTCGAGACAAGTGTATCATTAGGGCTATATATCATTCCGCATGCATGCACGCTGCACGAGTGTTCTCCCTCAGGAAAAGTGCCGAAAAGAAACAGGAGAACATCTTTCTTGATATGTTCTCAAACAAAATCTCTCGTTTTTTGTGGCTTGGATGTCGGAGTACACAAAGGGAAGTAAATGTGATGCAGAAATTAGGTCGATTGAGGCAATTTTAGACCACTTTAGGCTTCCCATGAGCAGCGTACGAACACTATGTTAAGAGGTTTGTTCACAAGTCGGACGAACGTAGCTAGCTTCAGACTCTCAGTACGGTGAGTGTGCGTGCGTGCGTCAGTCATCGGGGCAATCATATCCGGGCGTATATGCTACCATATAGCTTCTCAAGTCATATAACACAATGTACATTGTTTAGTTTAATGGGATAAGTAACCATATAGGTGGTCTAGAGTTGAATATTCAACTTTGCAAAATAAGTCTCGGGGCGGGCGGGTATAAAAAGCTTAAATTTCATCTTTCTAATGTCTACGACCATATCACGTTGAATATACCGGTTCTCGTCCGATCACCGAAGTCAAGCAGCGTCGAGCCTAGTCAGTACTTGGATGGGTGACCGCCTGGGAATACTAGGTGCCGTAGACTTTTTCATTTTTCCTCACCCACAACCGCACCCCTTTCTTTCTTTATTTCTTTGTCACTATTGTTTTATCCTGTCATTGTTATGAAAAGTTTTTCCCCCTCCCAAACCCCCCCCCCCCCCCCACCACCACCACCGTTGAAGACATTGACTTGCCATGATATACCACTATTGTTGTGTCCTGTCATTGCAATCACAAGTTTTTCTCCAGCTCCCTTTAATTCGAGACAAGTGTATCATTAGGGCTATATATCATTCCGCATGCATGCACGCTGCACGAGTGTTCTCCCTCAGGAAAAGTGCCGAAAAGAAACAGGAGAACATCTTTCTTGATATGTTCTCAAACAAAATCTCTCGTTTTTTGTGGCTTGGATGTCGGAGTACACAAAGGGAAGTAAATGTGATGCAGAAATTAGGTCGATTGAGGCAATTTTAGACCACTTTAGGCTTCCCATGAGCAGCGTACGAACACTATGTTAAGAGGTTTGTTCACAAGTCGGACGAACGTAGCTAGCTTCAGACTCTCAGTACGGTGAGTGTGCGTGCGTGCGTCAGTCATCGGGGCAATCATATCCGGGCGTATATGCTACCATATAGCTTCTCAAGTCATATAACACAATGTACATTGTTTAGTTTAATGGGATAAGTAACCATATAGGTGGTCTAGAGTTGAATATTCAACTTTGCAAAATAAGTCTCGGGGCGGGCGGGTATAAAAAGCTTAAATTTCATCTTTCTAATGTCTACGACCATATCACGTTGAATATACCGGTTCTCGTCCGATCACCGAAGTCAAGCAGCGTCGAGCCTAGTCAGTACTTGGATGGGTGACCGCCTGGGAATACTAGGTGCCGTAGACTTTTTCATTTTTCCTCACCCACAACCGCACCCCTTTCTTTCTTTATTTCTTTGTCACTATTGTTTTATCCTGTCATTGTTATGAAAAGTTTTTCCCCCCTCCCAAACCCCCCCCCCCCCACCACCACCACCGTTGAAGACATTGACTTGCCATGATATACCACTATTGTTGTGTCCTGTCATTGCAATCACAAGTTTTTCTCCAGCTCCCTTTAATTCGAGACAAGTGTATCATTAGGGCTATATATCATTCCGCATGCATGCACGCTGCACGAGTGTTCTCCCTCAGGAAAAGTGCCGAAAAGAAACAGGAGAACATCTTTCTTGATATGTTCTCAAACAAAATCTCTCGTTTTTTGTGGCTTGGATGTCGGAGTACACAAAGGGAAGTAAATGTGATGCAGAAATTAGGTCGATTGAGGCAATTTTAGACCACTTTAGGCTTCCCATGAGCAGCGTACGAACACTATGTTAAGAGGTTTGTTCACAAGTCGGACGAACGTAGCTAGCTTCAGACTCTCAGTACGGTGAGTGTGCGTGCGTGCGTCAGTCATCGGGGCAATCATATCCGGGCGTATATGCTACCATATAGCTTCTCAAGTCATATAACACAATGTACATTGTTTAGTTTAATGGGATAAGTAACCATATAGGTGGTCTAGAGTTGAATATTCAACTTTGCAAAATAAGTCTCGGGGCGGGCGGGTATAAAAAGCTTAAATTTCATCTTTCTAATGTCTACGACCATATCACGTTGAATATACCGGTTCTCGTCCGATCACCGAAGTCAAGCAGCGTCGAGCCTAGTCAGTACTTGGATGGGTGACCGCCTGGGAATACTAGGTGCCGTAGACTTTTTCATTTTTCCTCACCCACAACCGCACCCCTTTCTTTCTTTATTTCTTTGTCACTATTGTTTTATCCTGTCATTGTTATGAAAAGTTTTTTCCCCCCTCCCAAACCCCCCCCCCCCCACCACCACCCACCGTTGAAGACATTGACTTGCCATGATATACCACTATTGTTGTGTCCTGTCATTGCAATCACAAGTTTTTCTCCAGCTCCCTTTAATTCGAGACAAGTGTATCATTAGGGCTATATATCATTCCGCATGCATGCACGCTGCACGAGTGTTCTCCCTCAGGAAAAGTGCCGAAAAGAAACAGGAGAACATCTTTCTTGATATGTTCTCAAACAAAATCTCTCGTTTTTTGTGGCTTGGATGTCGGAGTACACAAAGGGAAGTAAATGTGATGCAGAAATTAGGTCGATTGAGGCAATTTTAGACCACTTTAGGCTTCCCATGAGCAGCGTACGAACACTATGTTAAGAGGTTTGTTCACAAGTCGGGACGAACGTAGCTAGCTTCAGACTCTCAGTACGGTGAGTGTGCGTGCGTGCGTCAGTCATCGGGGCAATCATATCCGGGCGTATATGCTACCATATAGCTTCTCAAGTCATATAACACAATGTACATTGTTTAGTTTAATGGGATAAGTAACCATATAGGTGGTCTAGAGTTGAATATTCAACTTTGCAAAATAAGTCTCGGGGCGGGCGGGTATAAAAAGCTTAAATTTCATCTTTCTAATGTCTACGACCATATCACGTTGAATATACCGGTTCTCGTCCGATCACCGAAGTCAAGCAGCGTCGAGCCTAGTCAGTACTTGGATGGGTGACCGCCTGGGAATACTAGGTGCCGTAGACTTTTTCATTTTTCCTCACCCACAACCGCACCCCTTTCTTTCTTTATTTCTTTGTCACTATTGTTTTATCCTGTCATTGTTATGAAAAGTTTTTCCCCCTCCCAAACCCCCCCCCCCCCCCCACCACCACCACCGTTGAAGACATTGACTTGCCATGATATACCACTATTGTTGTGTCCTGTCATTGCAATCACAAGTTTTTCTCCAGCTCCCTTTAATTCGAGACAAGTGTATCATTAGGGCTATATATCATTCCGCATGCATGCACGCTGCACGAGTGTTCTCCCTCAGGAAAAGTGCCGAAAAGAAACAGGAGAACATCTTTCTTGATATGTTCTCAAACAAAATCTCTCGTTTTTTGTGGCTTGGATGTCGGAGTACACAAAGGGAAGTAAATGTGATGCAGAAATTAGGTCGATTGAGGCAATTTTAGACCACTTTAGGCTTCCCATGAGCAGCGTACGAACACTATGTTAAGAGGTTTGTTCACAAGTCGGACGAACGTAGCTAGCTTCAGACTCTCAGTACGGTGAGTGTGCGTGCGTGCGTCAGTCATCGGGGCAATCATATCCGGGCGTATATGCTACCATATAGCTTCTCAAGTCATATAACACAATGTACATTGTTTAGTTTAATGGGATAAGTAACCATATAGGTGGTCTAGAGTTGAATATTCAACTTTGCAAAATAAGTCTCGGGGCGGGCGGGTATAAAAAGCTTAAATTTCATCTTTCTAATGTCTACGACCATATCACGTTGAATATACCGGTTCTCGTCCGATCACCGAGTCAAGCAGCGTCGAGCCTAGTCAGTACTTGGATGGGTGACCGCCTGGGAATACTAGGTGCCGTAGACTTTTTCATTTTTCCTCACCCACAACCGCACCCCTTTCTTTCTTTATTTCTTTGTCACTATTGTTTTATCCTGTCATTGTTATGAAAAGTTTTTCCCCCTCCCAAACCCCCCCCCCCCCACCACCACCACCGTTGAAGACATTGACTTGCCATGATATACCACTATTGTTGTGTCCTGTCATTGCAATCACAAGTTTTTCTCCAGCTCCCTTTAATTCGAGACAAGTGTATCATTAGGGCTATATATCATTCCGCATGCATGCACGCTGCACGAGTGTTCTCCCTCAGGAAAAGTGCCGAAAAGAAACAGGAGAACATCTTTCTTGATATGTTCTCAAACAAAATCTCTCGTTTTTTGTGGCTTGGATGTCGGAGTACACAAAGGGAAGTAAATGTGATGCAGAAATTAGGTCGATTGAGGCAATTTTAGACCACTTTAGGCTTCCCATGAGCAGCGTACGAACACTATGTTAAGAGGTTTGTTCACAAGTCGGACGAACGTAGCTAGCTTCAGACTCTCAGTACGGTGAGTGTGCGTGCGTGCGTCAGTCATCGGGGCAATCATATCCGGGCGTATATGCTACCATATAGCTTCTCAAGTCATATAACACAATGTACATTGTTTAGTTTAATGGGATAAGTAACCATATAGGTGGTCTAGAGTTGAATATTCAACTTTGCAAAATAAGTCTCGGGGCGGGCGGGTATAAAAAGCTTAAATTTCATCTTTCTAATGTCTACGACCATATCACGTTGAATATACCGGTTCTCGTCCGATCACCGAAGTCAAGCAGCGTCGAGCCTAGTCAGTACTTGGATGGGTGACCGCCTGGGAATACTAGGTGCCGTAGACTTTTTCATTTTTCCTCACCCACAACCGCACCCCTTTCTTTCTTTATTTCTTTGTCACTATTGTTTTATCCTGTCATTGTTATGAAAAGTTTTTCCCCCTCCCAAACCCCCCCCCCCCCACCACCACCACCGTTGAAGACATTGACTTGCCATGATATACCACTATTGTTGTGTCCTGTCATTGCAATCACAAGTTTTTCTCCAGCTCCCTTTAATTCGAGACAAGTGTATCATTAGGGCTATATATCATTCCGCATGCATGCACGCTGCACGAGTGTTCTCCCTCAGGAAAAGTGCCGAAAAGAAACAGGAGAACATCTTTCTTGATATGTTCTCAAACAAAATCTCTCGTTTTTTGTGGCTTGGATGTCGGAGTACACAAAGGGAAGTAAATGTGATGCAGAAATTAGGTCGATTGAGGCAATTTTAGACCACTTTAGGCTTCCCATGAGCAGCGTACGAACACTATGTTAAGAGGTTTGTTCACAAGTCGGACGAACGTAGCTAGCTTCAGACTCTCAGTACGGTGAGTGTGCGTGCGTGCGTCAGTCATCGGGGCAATCATATCCGGGCGTATATGCTACCATATAGCTTCTCAAGTCATATAACACAATGTACATTGTTTAGTTTAATGGGATAAGTAACCATATAGGTGGTCTAGAGTTGAATATTCAACTTTGCAAAATAAGTCTCGGGGCGGGCGGGTATAAAAAGCTTAAATTTCATCTTTCTAATGTCTACGACCATATCACGTTGAATATACCGGTTCTCGTCCGATCACCGAAGTCAAGCAGCGTCGAGCCTAGTCAGTACTTGGATGGGTGACCGCCTGGGAATACTAGGTGCCGTAGACTTTTTCATTTTTCCTCACCCACAACCGCACCCCTTTCTTTCTTTATTTCTTTGTCACTATTGTTTTATCCTGTCATTGTTATGAAAAGTTTTTCCCCCTCCCAAACCCCCCCCCCCCCACCACCACCACCGTTGAAGACATTGACTTGCCATGATATACCACTATTGTTGTGTCCTGTCATTGCAATCACAAGTTTTTCTCCAGCTCCCTTTAATTCGAGACAAGTGTATCATTAGGGCTATATATCATTCCGCATGCATGCACGCTGCACGAGTGTTCTCCCTCAGGAAAAGTGCCGAAAAGAAACAGGAGAACATCTTTCTTGATATGTTCTCAAACAAAATCTCTCGTTTTTTGTGGCTTGATGTCGGAGTACACAAAGGGAAGTAAATGTGATGCAGAAATTAGGTCGATTGAGGCAATTTTAGACCACTTTAGGCTTCCCATGAGCAGCGTACGAACACTATGTTAAGAGGTTTGTTCACAAGTCGGACGAACGTAGCTAGCTTCAGACTCTCAGTACGGTGAGTGTGCGTGCGTGCGTCAGTCATCGGGGCAATCATATCCGGGCGTATATGCTACCATATAGCTTCTCAAGTCATATAACACAATGTACATTGTTTAGTTTAATGGGATAAGTAACCATATAGGTGGTCTAGAGTTGAATATTCAACTTTGCAAAATAAGTCTCGGGGCGGGCGGGTATAAAAAGCTTAAATTTCATCTTTCTAATGTCTACGACCATATCACGTTGAATATACCGGTTCTCGTCCGATCACCGAAGTCAAGCAGCGTCGAGCCTAGTCAGTACTTGGATGGGTGACCGCCTGGGAATACTAGGTGCCGTAGACTTTTTCATTTTTCCTCACCCACAACCGCACCCCTTTCTTTCTTTATTTCTTTGTCACTATTGTTTTATCCTGTCATTGTTATGAAAAGTTTTTCCCCCTCCCAAACCCCCCCCCCCCCCACCACCACCACCGTTGAAGACATTGACTTGCCATGATATACCACTATTGTTGTGTCCTGTCATTGCAATCACAAGTTTTTCTCCAGCTCCCTTTAATTCGAGACAAGTGTATCATTAGGGCTATATATCATTCCGCATGCATGCACGCTGCACGAGTGTTCTCCCTCAGGAAAAGTGCCGAAAAGAAACAGGAGAACATCTTTCTTGATATGTTCTCAAACAAAATCTCTCGTTTTTTGTGGCTTGGATGTCGGAGTACACAAAGGGAAGTAAATGTGATGCAGAAATTAGGTCGATTGAGGCAATTTTAGACCACTTTAGGCTTCCCATGAGCAGCGTACGAACACTATGTTAAGAGGTTTGTTCACAAGTCGGACGAACGTAGCTAGCTTCAGACTCTCAGTACGGTGAGTGTGCGTGCGTGCGTCAGTCATCGGGGCAATCATATCCGGGCGTATATGCTACCATATAGCTTCTCAAGTCATATAACACAATGTACATTGTTTAGTTTAATGGGATAAGTAACCATATAGGTGGTCTAGAGTTGAATATTCAACTTTGCAAAATAAGTCTCGGGGCGGGCGGGTATAAAAAGCTTAAATTTCATCTTTCTAATGTCTACGACCATATCACGTTGAATATACCGGTTCTCGTCCGATCACCGAAGTCAAGCAGCGTCGAGCCTAGTCAGTACTTGGATGGGTGACCGCCTGGGAATACTAGGTGCCGTAGACTTTTTCATTTTTCCTCACCCACAACCGCACCCCTTTCTTTCTTTATTTCTTTGTCACTATTGTTTTATCCTGTCATTGTTATGAAAAGTTTTTCCCCCTCCCAAACCCCCCCCCCCCCACCACCACCACCGTTGAAGACATTGACTTGCCATGATATACCACTACCACTATTGTTGTGTCCTGTCATTGCAATCACAAGTTTTTCTCCAGCTCCCTTTAATTCGAGACAAGTGTATCATTAGGGCTATATATCATTCCGCATGCATGCACGCTGCACGAGTGTTCTCCCTCAGGAAAAGTGCCGAAAAGAAACAGGAGAACATCTTTCTTGATATGTTCTCAAACAAAATCTCTCGTTTTTTGTGGCTTGGATGTCGGAGTACACAAAGGGAAGTAAATGTGATGCAGAAATTAGGTCGATTGAGGCAATTTTAGACCACTTTAGGCTTCCCATGAGCAGCGTACGAACACTATGTTAAGAGGTTTGTTCACAAGTCGGACGAACGTAGCTAGCTTCAGACTCTCAGTACGGTGAGTGTGCGTGCGTGCGTCAGTCATCGGGGCAATCATATCCGGGCGTATATGCTACCATATAGCTTCTCAAGTCATATAACACAATGTACATTGTTTAGTTTAATGGGATAAGTAACCATATAGGTGGTCTAGAGTTGAATATTCAACTTTGCAAAATAAGTCTCGGGGCGGGCGGGTATAAAAAGCTTAAATTTCATCTTTCTAATGTCTACGACCATATCACGTTGAATATACCGGTTCTCGTCCGATCACCGAAGTCAAGCAGCGTCGAGCCTAGTCAGTACTTGGATGGGTGACCGCCTGGGAATACTAGGTGCCGTAGACTTTTTCATTTTTCCTCACCCACAACCGCACCCCTTTCTTTCTTTATTTCTTTGTCACTATTGTTTTATCCTGTCATTGTTATGAAAAGTTTTTCCCCCTCCCAACCCCCCCCCCCACCACCACCACCGTTGAAGACATTGACTTGCCATGATATACCACTATTGTTGTGTCCTGTCATTGCAATCACAAGTTTTTCTCCAGCTCCCTTTAATTCGAGACAAGTGTATCATTAGGGCTATATATCATTCCGCATGCATGCACGCTGCACGAGTGTTCTCCCTCAGGAAAAGTGCCGAAAAGAAACAGGAGAACATCTTTCTTGATATGTTCTCAAACAAAATCTCTCGTTTTTTGTGGCTTGGATGTCGGAGTACACAAAGGGAAGTAAATGTGATGCAGAAATTAGGTCGATTGAGGCAATTTTAGACCACTTTAGGCTTCCCATGAGCAGCGTACGAACACTATGTTAAGAGGTTTGTTCACAAGTCGGACGAACGTAGCTAGCTTCAGACTCTCAGTACGGTGAGTGTGCGTGCGTGCGTCAGTCATCGGGGCAATCATATCCGGGCGTATATGCTACCATATAGCTTCTCAAGTCATATAACACAATGTACATTGTTTAGTTTAATGGGATAAGTAACCATATAGGTGGTCTAGAGTTGAATATTCAACTTTGCAAAATAAGTCTCGGGGCGGGCGGGTATAAAAAGCTTAAATTTCATCTTTCTAATGTCTACGACCATATCACGTTGAATATACCGGTTCTCGTCCGATCACCGAAGTCAAGCAGCGTCGAGCCTAGTCAGTACTTGGATGGGTGACCGCCTGGGAATACTAGGTGCCGTAGACTTTTTCATTTTTCCTCACCCACAACCGCACCCCTTTCTTTCTTTATTTCTTTGTCACTATTGTTTTATCCTGTCATTGTTATGAAAAGTTTTTCCCCCTCCCAACCCCCCCCCCCCCCACCACCACCACCGTTGAAGACATTGACTTGCCATGATATACCACTATTGTTGTGTCCTGTCATTGCAATCACAAGTTTTTCTCCAGCTCCCTTTAATTCGAGACAAGTGTATCATTAGGGCTATATATCATTCCGCATGCATGCACGCTGCACGAGTGTTCTCCCTCAGGAAAAGTGCCGAAAAGAAACAGGAGAACATCTTTCTTGATATGTTCTCAAACAAAATCTCTCGTTTTTTGTGGCTTGGATGTCGGAGTACACAAAGGGAAGTAAATGTGATGCAGAAATTAGGTCGATTGAGGCAATTTTAGACCACTTTAGGCTTCCCATGAGCAGCGTACGAACACTATGTTAAGAGGTTTGTTCACAAGTCGGACGAACGTAGCTAGCTTCAGACTCTCAGTACGGTGAGTGTGCGTGCGTGCGTCAGTCATCGGGGCAATCATATCCGGGCGTATATGCTACCATATAGCTTCTCAAGTCATATAACACAATGTACATTGTTTAGTTTAATGGGATAAGTAACCATATAGGTGGTCTAGAGTTGAATATTCAACTTTGCAAAATAAGTCTCGGGGCGGGCGGGTATAAAAAGCTTAAATTTCATCTTTCTAATGTCTACGACCATATCACGTTGAATATACCGGTTCTCGTCCGATCACCGAAGTCAAGCAGCGTCGAGCCTAGTCAGTACTTGGATGGGTGACCGCCTGGGAATACTAGGTGCCGTAGACTTTTTCATTTTTCCTCACCCACAACCGCACCCCTTTCTTTCTTTATTTCTTTGTCACTATTGTTTTATCCTGTCATTGTTATGAAAAGTTTTTCCCCCTCCCAACCCCCCCCCCCCCACCACCACCACCGTTGAAGACATTGACTTGCCATGATATACCACTATTGTTGTGTCCTGTCATTGCAATCACAAGTTTTTCTCCAGCTCCCTTTAATTCGAGACAAGTGTATCATTAGGGCTATATATCATTCCGCATGCATGCACGCTGCACGAGTGTTCTCCCTCAGGAAAAGTGCCGAAAAGAAACAGGAGAACATCTTTCTTGATATGTTCTCAAACAAAATCTCTCGTTTTTTGTGGCTTGGATGTCGGAGTACACAAAGGGAAGTAAATGTGATGCAGAAATTAGGTCGATTGAGGCAATTTTAGACCACTTTAGGCTTCCCATGAGCAGCGTACGAACACTATGTTAAGAGGTTTGTTCACAAGTCGGACGAACGTAGCTAGCTTCAGACTCTCAGTACGGTGAGTGTGCGTGCGTGCGTCAGTCATCGGGGCAATCATATCCGGGCGTATATGCTACCATATAGCTTCTCAAGTCATATAACACAATGTACATTGTTTAGTTTAATGGGATAAGTAACCATATAGGTGGTCTAGAGTTGAATATTCAACTTTGCAAAATAAGTCTCGGGGCGGGCGGGTATAAAAAGCTTAAATTTCATCTTTCTAATGTCTACGACCATATCACGTTGAATATACCGGTTCTCGTCCGATCACCGAAGTCAAGCAGCGTCGAGCCTAGTCAGTACTTGGATGGGTGACCGCCTGGGAATACTAGGTGCCGTAGACTTTTTCATTTTTCCTCACCCACAACCGCACCCCTTTCTTTCTTTATTTCTTTGTCACTATTGTTTTATCCTGTCATTGTTATGAAAAGTTTTTCCCCCTCCCAACCCCCCCCCCCCACCACCACCACCGTTGAAGACATTGACTTGCCATGATATACCACTATTGTTGTGTCCTGTCATTGCAATCACAAGTTTTTCTCCAGCTCCCTTTAATTCGAGACAAGTGTATCATTAGGGCTATATATCATTCCGCATGCATGCACGCTGCACGAGTGTTCTCCCTCAGGAAAAGTGCCGAAAAGAAACAGGAGAACATCTTTCTTGATATGTTCTCAAACAAAATCTCTCGTTTTTTGTGGCTTGGATGTCGGAGTACACAAAGGGAAGTAAATGTGATACAGAAATTAGGTCGATTGAGGCAATTTTAGACCACTTTAGGCTTCCCATGAGCAGCGTACGAACACTATGTTAAGAGGTTTGTTCACAAGTCGGACGAACGTAGCTAGCTTCAGACTCTCAGTACGGTGAGTGTGCGTGCGTGCGTCAGTCATCGGGGCAATCATATCCGGGCGTATATGCTACCATATAGCTTCTCAAGTCATATAACACAATGTACATTGTTTAGTTTAATGGGATAAGTAACCATATAGGTGGTCTAGAGTTGAATATTCAACTTTGCAAAATAAGTCTCGGGGCGGGCGGGTATAAAAAGCTTAAATTTCATCTTTCTAATGTCTACGACCATATCACGTTGAATATACCGGTTCTCGTCCGATCACCGAAGTCAAGCAGCGTCGAGCCTAGTCAGTACTTGGATGGGTGACCGCCTGGGAATACTAGGTGCCGTAGACTTTTTCATTTTTCCTCACCCACAACCGCACCCCTTTCTTTCTTTATTTCTTTGTCACTATTGTTTTATCCTGTCATTGTTATGAAAAGTTTTTCCCCCTCCCAACCCCCCCCCCACCACCACCACCACCGTTGAAGACATTGACTTGCCATGATATACCACTATTGTTGTGTCCTGTCATTGCAATCACAAGTTTTTCTCCAGCTCCCTTTAATTCGAGACAAGTGTATCATTAGGGCTATATATCATTCCGCATGCATGCACGCTGCACGAGTGTTCTCCCTCAGGAAAAGTGCCGAAAAGAAACAGGAGAACATCTTTCTTGATATGTTCTCAAACAAAATCTCTCGTTTTTTGTGGCTTGGATGTCGGAGTACACAAAGGGAAGTAAATGTGATGCAGAAATTAGGTCGATTGAGGCAATTTTAGACCACTTTAGGCTTCCCATGAGCAGCGTACGAACACTATGTTAAGAGGTTTGTTCACAAGTCGGACGAACGTAGCTAGCTTCAGACTCTCAGTACGGTGAGTGTGCGTGCGTGCGTCAGTCATCGGGGCAATCATATCCGGGCGTATATGCTACCATATAGCTTCTCAAGTCATATAACACAATGTACATTGTTTAGTTTAATGGGATAAGTAACCATATAGGTGGTCTAGAGTTGAATATTCAACTTTGCAAAATAAGTCTCGGGGCGGGCGGGTATAAAAAGCTTAAATTTCATCTTTCTAATGTCTACGACCATATCACGTTGAATATACCGGTTCTCGTCCGATCACCGAAGTCAAGCAGCGTCGAGCCTAGTCAGTACTTGGATGGGTGACCGCCTGGGAATACTAGGTGCCGTAGACTTTTTCATTTTTCCTCACCCACAACCGCACCCCTTTCTTTCTTTATTTCTTTGTCACTATTGTTTTATCCTGTCATTGTTATGAAAAGTTTTTCCCCCTCCCAACCCCCCCCCCCACCACCACCACCGTTGAAGACATTGACTTGCCATGATATACCACTATTGTTGTGTCCTGTCATTGCAATCACAAGTTTTTCTCCAGCTCCCTTTAATTCGAGACAAG
Source organism: Apostichopus japonicus (assembly GCF_037975245.1). Taxonomy (NCBI): domain Eukaryota; kingdom Metazoa; phylum Echinodermata; class Holothuroidea; order Aspidochirotida; family Stichopodidae; genus Apostichopus; species Apostichopus japonicus. Next base: position 38,100,459 of record NC_092568.1, read on the forward strand.
TGTATCATTAGGGCTATATATCATTCCGCATGCATGCACGCTGCACGAGTGTTCTCCCTCAGGAAAAGTGCCGAAAAGAAACAGGAGAACATCTTTCTTGATATGTTCTCAAACAAAATCTCTCGTTTTTTGTGGCTTGGATGTCGGAGTACACAAAGGGAAGTAAATGTGATGCAGAAATTAGGTCGATTGAGGCAATTTTAGACCACTTTAGGCTTCCCATGAGCAGCGTACGAACACTATGTTAAGAGGTTTGTTCACAAGTCGGACGAACGTAGCTAGCTTCAGACTCTCAGTACGGTGAGTGTGCGTGCGTGCGTCAGTCATCGGGGCAATCATATCCGGGCGTATATGCTACCATATAGCTTCTCAAGTCATATAACACAATGTACATTGTTTAGTTTAATGGGATAAGTAACCATATAGGTGGTCTAGAGTTGAATATTCAACTTTGCAAAATAAGTCTCGGGGCGGGCGGGTATAAAAAGCTTAAATTTCATCTTTCTAATGTCTACGACCATATCACGTTGAATATACCGGTTCTCGTCCGATCACCGAAGTCAAGCAGCGTCGAGCCTAGTCAGTACTTGGATGGGTGACCGCCTGGGAATACTAGGTGCCGTAGACTTTTTCATTTTTCCTCACCCACAACCGCACCCCTTTCTTTCTTTATTTCTTTGTCACTATTGTTTTATCCTGTCATTGTTATGAAAAGTTTTTCCCCCTCCCAACCCCCCCCCCCCCCACCACCACCACCGTTGAAGACATTGACTTGCCATGATATACCACTATTGTTGTGTCCTGTCATTGCAATCACAAGTTTTTCTCCAGCTCCCTTTAATTCGAGACAAGTGTATCATTAGGGCTATATATCATTCCGCATGCATGCACGCTGCACGAGTGTTCTCCCTCAGGAAAAGTGCCGAAAAGAAACAGGAGAACATCTTTCTTGATATGTTCTCAAACAAAATCTCTCGTTTTTTGTGGCTTGGATGTCGGAGTACACAAAGGGAAGTAAATGTGATGCAGAAATTAGGTCGATTGAGGCAATTTTAGACCACTTTAGGCTTCCCATGAGCAGCGTACGAACACTATGTTAAGAGGTTTGTTCACAAGTCGGACGAACGTAGCTAGCTTCAGACTCTCAGTACGGTGAGTGTGCGTGCGTGCGTCAGTCATCGGGGCAATCATATCCGGGCGTATATGCTACCATATAGCTTCTCAAGTCATATAACACAATGTACATTGTTTAGTTTAATGGGATAAGTAACCATATAGGTGGTCTAGAGTTGAATATTCAACTTTGCAAAATAAGTCTCGGGGCGGGCGGGTATAAAAAGCTTAAATTTCATCTTTCTAATGTCTACGACCATATCACGTTGAATATACCGGTTCTCGTCCGATCACCGAAGTCAAGCAGCGTCGAGCCTAGTCAGTACTTGGATGGGTGACCGCCTGGGAATACTAGGTGCCGTAGACTTTTTCATTTTTCCTCACCCACAACCGCACCCCTTTCTTTCTTTATTTCTTTGTCACTATTGTTTTATCCTGTCATTGTTATGAAAAGTTTTTCCCCCTCCCAACCCCCCCCCCCCACCACCACCACCGTTGAAGACATTGACTTGCCATGATATACCACTATTGTTGTGTCCTGTCATTGCAATCACAAGTTTTTCTCCAGCTCCCTTTAATTCGAGACAAGTGTATCATTAGGGCTATATATCATTCCGCATGCATGCACGCTGCACGAGTGTTCTCCCTCAGGAAAAGTGCCGAAAAGAAACAGGAGAACATCTTTCTTGATATGTTCTCAAACAAAATCTCTCGTTTTTTGTGGCTTGGATGTCGGAGTACACAAAGGGAAGTAAATGTGATACAGAAATTAGGTCGATTGAGGCAATTTTAGACCACTTTAGGCTTCCCATGAGCAGCGTACGAACACTATGTTAAGAGGTTTGTTCACAAGTCGGACGAACGTAGCTAGCTTCAGACTCTCAGTACGGTGAGTGTGCGTGCGTGCGTCAGTCATCGGGGCAATCATATCCGGGCGTATATGCTACCATATAGCTTCTCAAGTCATATAACACAATGTACATTGTTTAGTTTAATGGGATAAGTAACCATATAGGTGGTCTAGAGTTGAATATTCAACTTTGCAAAATAAGTCTCGGGGCGGGCGGGTATAAAAAGCTTAAATTTCATCTTTCTAATGTCTACGACCATATCACGTTGAATATACCGGTTCTCGTCCGATCACCGAAGTCAAGCAGCGTCGAGCCTAGTCAGTACTTGGATGGGTGACCGCCTGGGAATACTAGGTGCCGTAGACTTTTTCATTTTTCCTCACCCACAACCGCACCCCTTTCTTTCTTTATTTCTTTGTCACTATTGTTTTATCCTGTCATTGTTATGAAAAGTTTTTCCCCCTCCCAACCCCCCCCCCCCACCACCACCACCGTTGAAGACATTGACTTGCCATGATATACCACTATTGTTGTGTCCTGTCATTGCAATCACAAGTTTTTCTCCAGCTCCCTTTAATTCGAGACAAGTGTATCATTAGGGCTATATATCATTCCGCATGCATGCACGCTGCACGAGTGTTCTCCCTCAGGAAAAGTGCCGAAAAGAAACAGGAGAACATCTTTCTTGATATGTTCTCAAACAAAATCTCTCGTTTTTTGTGGCTTGGATGTCGGAGTACACAAAGGGAAGTAAATGTGATGCAGAAATTAGGTCGATTGAGGCAATTTTAGACCACTTTAGGCTTCCCATGAGCAGCGTACGAACACTATGTTAAGAGGTTTGTTCACAAGTCGGACGAACGTAGCTAGCTTCAGACTCTCAGTACGGTGAGTGTGCGTGCGTGCGTCAGTCATCGGGGCAATCATATCCGGGCGTATATGCTACCATATAGCTTCTCAAGTCATATAACACAATGTACATTGTTTAGTTTAATGGGATAAGTAACCATATAGGTGGTCTAGAGTTGAATATTCAACTTTGCAAAATAAGTCTCGGGGCGGGCGGGTATAAAAAGCTTAAATTTCATCTTTCTAATGTCTACGACCATATCACGTTGAATATACCGGTTCTCGTCCGATCACCGAAGTCAAGCAGCGTCGAGCCTAGTCAGTACTTGGATGGGTGACCGCCTGGGAATACTAGGTGCCGTAGACTTTTTCATTTTTCCTCACCCACAACCGCACCCCTTTCTTTCTTTATTTCTTTGTCACTATTGTTTTATCCTGTCATTGTTATGAAAAGTTTTTCCCCCTCCCAACCCCCCCCCCCCCACCACCACCACCGTTGAAGACATTGACTTGCCATGATATACCACTATTGTTGTGTCCTGTCATTGCAATCACAAGTTTTTCTCCAGCTCCCTTTAATTCGAGACAAGTGTATCATTAGGGCTATATATCATTCCGCATGCATGCACGCTGCACGAGTGTTCTCCCTCAGGAAAAGTGCCGAAAAGAAACAGGAGAACATCTTTCTTGATATGTTCTCAAACAAAATCTCTCGTTTTTTGTGGCTTGGATGTCGGAGTACACAAAGGGAAGTAAATGTGATGCAGAAATTAGGTCGATTGAGGCAATTTTAGACCACTTTAGGCTTCCCATGAGCAGCGTACGAACACTATGTTAAGAGGTTTGTTCACAAGTCGGACGAACGTAGCTAGCTTCAGACTCTCAGTACGGTGAGTGTGCGTGCGTGCGTCAGTCATCGGGGCAATCATATCCGGGCGTATATGCTACCATATAGCTTCTCAAGTCATATAACACAATGTACATTGTTTAGTTTAATGGGATAAGTAACCATATAGGTGGTCTAGAGTTGAATATTCAACTTTGCAAAATAAGTCTCGGGGCGGGCGGGTATAAAAAGCTTAAATTTCATCTTTCTAATGTCTACGACCATATCACGTTGAATATACCGGTTCTCGTCCGATCACCGAAGTCAAGCAGCGTCGAGCCTAGTCAGTACTTGGATGGGTGACCGCCTGGGAATACTAGGTGCCGTAGACTTTTTCATTTTTCCTCACCCACAACCGCACCCCTTTCTTTCTTTATTTCTTTGTCACTATTGTTTTATCCTGTCATTGTTATGAAAAGTTTTTCCCCCTCCCAACCCCCCCCCCCCCACCACCACCACCGTTGAAGACATTGACTTGCCATGATATACCACTATTGTTGTGTCCTGTCATTGCAATCACAAGTTTTTCTCCAGCTCCCTTTAATTCGAGACAAGTGTATCATTAGGGCTATATATCATTCCGCATGCATGCACGCTGCACGAGTGTTCTCCCTCAGGAAAAGTGCCGAAAAGAAACAGGAGAACATCTTTCTTGATATGTTCTCAAACAAAATCTCTCGTTTTTTGTGGCTTGGATGTCGGAGTACACAAAGGGAAGTAAATGTGATGCAGAAATTAGGTCGATTGAGGCAATTTTAGACCACTTTAGGCTTCCCATGAGCAGCGTACGAACACTATGTTAAGAGGTTTGTTCACAAGTCGGACGAACGTAGCTAGCTTCAGACTCTCAGTACGGTGAGTGTGCGTGCGTGCGTCAGTCATCGGGGCAATCATATCCGGGCGTATATGCTACCATATAGCTTCTCAAGTCATATAACACAATGTACATTGTTTAGTTTAATGGGATAAGTAACCATATAGGTGGTCTAGAGTTGAATATTCAACTTTGCAAAATAAGTCTCGGGGCGGGCGGGTATAAAAAGCTTAAATTTCATCTTTCTAATGTCTACGACCATATCACGTTGAATATACCGGTTCTCGTCCGATCACCGAAGTCAAGCAGCGTCGAGCCTAGTCAGTACTTGGATGGGTGACCGCCTGGGAATACTAGGTGCCGTAGACTTTTTCATTTTTCCTCACCCACAACCGCACCCCTTTCTTTCTTTATTTCTTTGTCACTATTGTTTTATCCTGTCATTGTTATGAAAAGTTTTTCCCCCTCCCAACCCCCCCCCCCCCCACCACCACCACCGTTGAAGACATTGACTTGCCATGATATACCACTATTGTTGTGTCCTGTCATTGCAATCACAAGTTTTTCTCCAGCTCCCTTTAATTCGAGACAAGTGTATCATTAGGGCTATATATCATTCCGCATGCATGCACGCTGCACGAGTGTTCTCCCTCAGGAAAAGTGCCGAAAAGAAACAGGAGAACATCTTTCTTGATATGTTCTCAAACAAAATCTCTCGTTTTTTGTGGCTTGGATGTCGGAGTACACAAAGGGAAGTAAATGTGATGCAGAAATTAGGTCGATTGAGGCAATTTTAGACCACTTTAGGCTTCCCATGAGCAGCGTACGAACACTATGTTAAGAGGTTTGTTCACAAGTCGGACGAACGTAGCTAGCTTCAGACTCTCAGTACGGTGAGTGTGCGTGCGTGCGTCAGTCATCGGGGCAATCATATCCGGGCGTATATGCTACCATATAGCTTCTCAAGTCATATAACACAATGTACATTGTTTAGTTTAATGGGATAAGTAACCATATAGGTGGTCTAGAGTTGAATATTCAACTTTGCAAAATAAGTCTCGGGGCGGGCGGGTATAAAAAGCTTAAATTTCATCTTTCTAATGTCTACGACCATATCACGTTGAATATACCGGTTCTCGTCCGATCACCGAAGTCAAGCAGCGTCGAGCCTAGTCAGTACTTGGATGGGTGACCGCCTGGGAATACTAGGTGCCGTAGACTTTTTCATTTTTCCTCACCCACAACCGCACCCCTTTCTTTCTTTATTTCTTTGTCACTATTGTTTTATCCTGTCATTGTTATGAAAAGTTTTTCCCCCTCCCAACCCCCCCCCCCCCCACCACCACCACCGTTGAAGACATTGACTTGCCATGATATACCACTATTGTTGTGTCCTGTCATTGCAATCACAAGTTTTTCTCCAGCTCCCTTTAATTCGAGACAAGTGTATCATTAGGGCTATATATCATTCCGCATGCATGCACGCTGCACGAGTGTTCTCCCTCAGGAAAAGTGCCGAAAAGAAACAGGAGAACATCTTTCTTGATATGTTCTCAAACAAAATCTCTCGTTTTTTGTGGCTTGGATGTCGGAGTACACAAAGGGAAGTAAATGTGATGCAGAAATTAGGTCGATTGAGGCAATTTTAGACCACTTTAGGCTTCCCATGAGCAGCGTACGAACACTATGTTAAGAGGTTTGTTCACAAGTCGGACGAACGTAGCTAGCTTCAGACTCTCAGTACGGTGAGTGTGCGTGCGTGCGTCAGTCATCGGGGCAATCATATCCGGGCGTATATGCTACCATATAGCTTCTCAAGTCATATAACACAATGTACATTGTTTAGTTTAATGGGATAAGTAACCATATAGGTGGTCTAGAGTTGAATATTCAACTTTGCAAAATAAGTCTCGGGGCGGGCGGGTATAAAAAGCTTAAATTTCATCTTTCTAATGTCTACGACCATATCACGTTGAATATACCGGTTCTCGTCCGATCACCGAAGTCAAGCAGCGTCGAGCCTAGTCAGTACTTGGATGGGTGACCGCCTGGGAATACTAGGTGCCGTAGACTTTTTCATTTTTCCTCACCCACAACCGCACCCCTTTCTTTCTTTATTTCTTTGTCACTATTGTTTTATCCTGTCATTGTTATGAAAAGTTTTTCCCCCTCCCAACCCCCCCCCCCCACCACCACCACCGTTGAAGACATTGACTTGCCATGATATACCACTATTGTTGTGTCCTGTCATTGCAATCACAAGTTTTTCTCCAGCTCCCTTTAATTCGAGACAAGTGTATCATTAGGGCTATATATCATTCCGCATGCATGCACGCTGCACGAGTGTTCTCCCTCAGGAAAAGTGCCGAAAAGAAACAGGAGAACATCTTTCTTGATATGTTCTCAAACAAAATCTCTCGTTTTTTGTGGCTTGGATGTCGGAGTACACAAAGGGAAGTAAATGTGATGCAGAAATTAGGTCGATTGAGGCAATTTTAGACCACTTTAGGCTTCCCATGAGCAGCGTACGAACACTATGTTAAGAGGTTTGTTCACAAGTCGGACGAACGTAGCTAGCTTCAGACTCTCAGTACGGTGAGTGTGCGTGCGTGCGTCAGTCATCGGGGCAATCATATCCGGGCGTATATGCTACCATATAGCTTCTCAAGTCATATAACACAATGTACATTGTTTAGTTTAATGGGATAAGTAACCATATAGGTGGTCTAGAGTTGAATATTCAACTTTGCAAAATAAGTCTCGGGGCGGGCGGGTATAAAAAGCTTAAATTTCATCTTTCTAATGTCTACGACCATATCACGTTGAATATACCGGTTCTCGTCCGATCACCGAAGTCAAGCAGCGTCGAGCCTAGTCAGTACTTGGATGGGTGACCGCCTGGGAATACTAGGTGCCGTAGACTTTTTCATTTTTCCTCACCCACAACCGCACCCCTTTCTTTCTTTATTTCTTTGTCACTATTGTTTTATCCTGTCATTGTTATGAAAAGTTTTTCCCCCTCCCAACCCCCCCCCCCCACCACCACCACCGTTGAAGACATTGACTTGCCATGATATACCACTATTGTTGTGTCCTGTCATTGCAATCACAAGTTTTTCTCCAGCTCCCTTTAATTCGAGACAAGTGTATCATTAGGGCTATATATCATTCCGCATGCATGCACGCTGCACGAGTGTTCTCCCTCAGGAAAAGTGCCGAAAAGAAACAGGAGAACATCTTTCTTGATATGTTCTCAAACAAAATCTCTCGTTTTTTGTGGCTTGGATGTCGGAGTACACAAAGGGAAGTAAATGTGATGCAGAAATTAGGTCGATTGAGGCAATTTTAGACCACTTTAGGCTTCCCATGAGCAGCGTACGAACACTATGTTAAGAGGTTTGTTCACAAGTCGGACGAACGTAGCTAGCTTCAGACTCTCAGTACGGTGAGTGTGCGTGCGTGCGTCAGTCATCGGGGCAATCATATCCGGGCGTATATGCTACCATATAGCTTCTCAAGTCATATAACACAATGTACATTGTTTAGTTTAATGGGATAAGTAACCATATAGGTGGTCTAGAGTTGAATATTCAACTTTGCAAAATAAGTCTCGGGGCGGGCGGGTATAAAAAGCTTAAATTTCATCTTTCTAATGTCTACGACCATATCACGTTGAATATACCGGTTCTCGTCCGATCACCGAAGTCAAGCAGCGTCGAGCCTAGTCAGTACTTGGATGGGTGACCGCCTGGGAATACTAGGTGCCGTAGACTTTTTCATTTTTCCTCACCCACAACCGCACCCCTTTCTTTCTTTATTTCTTTGTCACTATTGTTTTATCCTGTCATTGTTATGAAAAGTTTTTCCCCCTCCCAACCCCCCCCCCCCCACCACCACCACCGTTGAAGACATTGACTTGCCATGATATACCACTATTGTTGTGTCCTGTCATTGCAATCACAAGTTTTTCTCCAGCTCCCTTTAATTCGAGACAAGTGTATCATTAGGGCTATATATCATTCCGCATGCATGCACGCTGCACGAGTGTTCTCCCTCAGGAAAAGTGCCGAAAAGAAACAGGAGAACATCTTTCTTGATATGTTCTCAAACAAAATCTCTCGTTTTTTGTGGCTTGGATGTCGGAGTACACAAAGGGAAGTAAATGTGATGCAGAAATTAGGTCGATTGAGGCAATTTTAGACCACTTTAGGCTTCCCATGAGCAGCGTACGAACACTATGTTAAGAGGTTTGTTCACAAGTCGGACGAACGTAGCTAGCTTCAGACTCTCAGTACGGTGAGTGTGCGTGCGTGCGTCAGTCATCGGGGCAATCATATCCGGGCGTATATGCTACCATATAGCTTCTCAAGTCATATAACACAATGTACATTGTTTAGTTTAATGGGATAAGTAACCATATAGGTGGTCTAGAGTTGAATATTCAACTTTGCAAAATAAGTCTCGGGGCGGGCGGGTATAAAAAGCTTAAATTTCATCTTTCTAATGTCTACGACCATATCACGTTGAATATACCGGTTCTCGTCCGATCACCGAAGTCAAGCAGCGTCGAGCCTAGTCAGTACTTGGATGGGTGACCGCCTGGGAATACTCGCCTGGGAATACTAGGTGCCGTAGACTTTTTCATTTTTCCTCACCCACAACCGCACCCCTTTCTTTCTTTATTTCTTTGTCACTATTGTATTATCCTGTCATTGTTATGAAAAGTTTTTCCCCCTCCCAACCCCCCCCCCCACCACCACCACCGTTGAAGACATTGACTTGCCATGATATACCACTATTGGTTGTGTCCTGTCATTGCAATCACAAGTTTTTTCTCCAGCTCCCTTTAATTCGAGACAAGTGTATCATTAGGGCTATATATCATTCCGCATGCATGCACGCTGCACGAGTGTTCTCCCTCAGGAAAAGTGCCGAAAAGAAACAGGAGAACATCTTTCTTGATATGTTCTCAAACAAAATCTCTCGTTTTTTGTGGCTTGGATGTCGGAGTACACAAAGGGAAGTAAATGTGATGCAGAAATTAGGTCGATTGAGGCAATTTTAGACCACTTTAGGCTTCCCATGAGCAGCGTACGACACTATGTTAAGAGGTTTGTTCACAAGTCGGACGAACGTAGCTAGCTTCAGACTCTCAGTACGGTGAGTGTGCGTGCGTGCGTCAGTCATCGGGGCAATCATATCCGGGCGTATATGCTACCATATAGCTTCTCAAGTCATATAACACAATGTACATTGTTTAGTTTAATGGGATAAGTAACCATATAGGTGGTCTAGGAGTGAATATTCAACTTTGCAAAATAAGTCTCGGGGCGGGCGGGTATAAAAAGCTTAAATTTCATCTTTCTAATGTCTACGACCATATCACGTTGAATATACCGGTTCTCGTCCGATCACCGAAGTCAAGCAGGCGTCGAGCCTAGTCAGTACTTGGATGGGTGACCGCCTGGGAATACTAGGTGCCGTAGACTTTTTCATTTTTTCCTCACCCACAACCGCACCCCTTTCTTTCTTTATTTCTTTGTCACTATTGTTTTATCCTGTCATTGTTATGAAAAGTTTTTCCCCCTCCCAACCCCCCCCCCCACCACCACCACCGTTGAAGACATTGACTTGCCATGATATACCACTATTGTTGTGTCCGTCATTGCAATCACAAGTTTTTCTCCAGCTCCCTTTAATTCGAGACAAGTGTATCATTAGGGCTATATATCATTCCGCATGCATGCACGCTGCACGAGTGTTCTCCTCAGGAAAAGTGCCGAAAAGAAACAGGAGAACATCTTTCTTGATATGTTCTCAAACAAAATCTCTCGTTTTTTGTGGCTTGGATGTCGGAGTACACAAAGGGAAGTAAATGTGATGCAGAAATTAGGTCGATTGAGGCAATTTTAGACCACTTTAGGCTTCCCATGAGCAGCGTACGAACACTATGTTAAGAGGTTTGTTCACAAGTCGGACGAACGTAGCTAGCTTCAGACTCTCAGTACGGTGAGTGTGCGTGCGTGCGTCAGTCATCGGGGCAATCATATCCGGCGTATATGCTACCATATAGCTTCTCAAGTCATATAACACAATGTACATTGTTTAGTTTAATGGGATAAGTAACCATATAGGTGGTCTAGAGTTGAATATTCAACTTTGCAAAATAAGTCTCGGGGCGGGCGGGTATAAAAAGCTTAAATTCATCTTTCTAATGTCTACGACCATATCACGTTGAATATACCGGTTCTCGTCCGATCACCGAAGTCAAGCAGCGTCGAGCCTAGTCAGTACTTGGATGGGTGACCGCCTGGGAATTACTAGGTGCCGTAGACTTTTTCATTTTTCCTCACCCACAACCGCACCCCTTTCTTTCTTTATTTCTTTGTCACTATTGTTTTATCCTGTCATTGTTATGAAAAGTTTTTCCCCCTCCCAACCCCCCCCCCCACCACCACCACCGTTGAAGACATTGACTTGCCATGATATACCACTATTGTTGTGTCCTGTCATTGCAATCACAAGTTTTTCTCCAGCTCCCTTTAATTCGAGACAAGTGTATCATTAGGGCTATATATCATTCCGCATGCATGCACGCTGCACGAGTGTTCTCCCTCAGGAAAAGTGCCGAAAAGAAACAGGAGAACATCTTTCTTGATATGTTCTCAAACAAAATCTCTCGTTTTTTGTGGCTTGGATGTCGGAGTACACAAAGGAAGTAAATGTGATGCAGAAATTAGGGTCGATTGAGGCAATTTTAGACCACTTTAGGCTTCCCATGAGCAGCGTACGAACACTATGTTAAGAGGTTTGTTCACAAGTCGGACGAACGTAGCTAGCTTCAGACTCTCAGTACGGTGAGTGTGCGTGCGTGCGTCAGTCATCGGGGCAATCATATCCGGGCGTATATGCTACCATATAGCTTCTCAAGTCATATAACACAATGTACATTGTTTAGTTTAATGGGATAAGTAACCATATAGGTGGGTCTAGAGTTGAATATTCAACTTTGCAAAATAAGTCTCGGGGCGGGCGGGTATAAAAAGCTTAAATTTCATCTTTCTAATGTCTACGACCATATCACGTTGAATATACCGGTTCTCGTCCGATCCACCGAAGTCAAGCAGCGTCGAGCCTAGTCAGTACTTGGATGGGTGACCGCCTGGGAATACTAGGTGCCGTAGACTTTTTCATTTTTCCTCACCCACAACCGCACCCCTTTCTTTCTTTATTTCTTTGTCACTATTGTTTTATCCTGTCATTGTTATGAAAAGTTTTTCCCCCTCCCAACCCCCCCCCCCCACCACCACCACCGTTGAAGACATTGACTTGCCATGATATACCACTATTGTTGTGTCCTGTCATTGCAATCACAAGTTTTTCTCCAGCTCCCTTTAATTCGAGACAAGTGTAATCATTAGGGCTATATATCATTCCGCATGCATGCACGCTGCACGAGTGTTCTCCCTCAGGAAAAGTGCCGAAAAGAAACAGGAGAACATCTTTCTTGATATGTTCTCAAACAAAATCTCTCGTTTTTGTGGCTTGGATGTCGGAGTACACAAAGGGGAAGTAATGTGATGCAGAAATTAGGTCGATTGAGGCAATTTTAGACCACTTTAGGCTTCCCATGAGCAGCGTACGAACACTATGTTAAGAGGTTTGTTCACAAGTCGGACGAACGTAGCTAGCTTCAGACTCTCAGTACGGTGAGTGTGCGTGCGTGCGTCAGTCATCGGGGCAATCATATCCGGGCGTATATGCTACCATATAGCTTCTCAAGTCATATAACACAATGTACATTGTTTAGTTTAATGGGATAAGTAACCATATAGGTGGTCTAGAGTTGAATATCAACTTTGCAAAATAAGTCTCGGGGCGGGCGGGTATAAAAAGCTTAAATTTCATCTTTCTAATGTCTACGACCATATCACGTTGAATATACCGGTTCTCGTCCGATCACCGAAGTCAAGCAGCGTCGAGCCTAGTCAGTACTTGGATGGGTGACCGCCTGGGAATACTAGGTGCCGTAGACTTTTCATTTTTCCTCACCCACAACCGCACCCCTTTCTTTCTTTATTTCTTTGTCACTATTGTTTTATCCTGTCATTGTTATGAAAAGTTTTTCCCCCTCCCAACCCCCCCCCCCACCACCACCACCGTTGAAGACATTGACTTGCCATGATATACCACTATTGTTGTGTCCTGTCATTGCAATCACAAGTTTTTCTCCAGCTCCCTTTAATTCGAGACAAGTGTATCATTAGGGCTATATATCATTCCGCATGCATGCACGCTGCACGAGTGTTCTCCCTCAGGAAAAGTGCCGAAAAAGAAACAGGAGAACATCTTTCTTGATATGTTCTCAAACAAAATCTCTCGTTTTTTGTGGCTTGGATGTCGGAGTAAACAAAGGGAAGTAAATGTGATGCAGAAATTAGGTCGATTGAGGCAATTTTAGACCACTTTAGGCTTCCCATGAGCAGCGTACGAACACTATGTTAAGAGGTTTGTTCACAAGTCGGACGAACGTAGCTAGCTTCAGACTCTCAGTACGGTGAGTGTGCGTGCGTGCGTCAGTCATCGGGGCAATCATATCCGGGCGTATATGCTACCATATAGCTTCTCAAGTCATATAACACAATGTACATTGTTTAGTTTAATGGGATAAGTAACCATATAGGTGGTCTAGAGTTGAATATTCAACTTTGCAAAATAAGTCTCGGGGCGGGCGGGTATAAAAAGCTTAAATTTCATCTTTCTAATGTCTACGACCATATCACGTTGAATATACCGGTTCTCGTCCGATCACCGAAGTCAAGCAGCGTCGAGCCTAGTCAGTACTTGGATGGGTGACCGCCTGGGAATACTAGGTGCCGTAGACTTTTTCATTTTTCCTCACCCACAACCGCACCCCTTTCTTTCTTTATTTCTTTGTCACTATTGTTTTATCCTGTCATTGTTATGAAAAGTTTTTCCCCCTCCCAACCCCCCCCCCCCACCACCACCACCGTTGAAGACATGACTTGCCATGATATACCACTATTGTTGTGTCCTGTCATTGCAATCACAAGTTTTTCTCCAGCTCCCTTTAATTCGAGACAAGTGTATCATTAGGGCTATATATCATTCCGCATGCATGCACGCTGCACGAGTGTTCTCCCTCAGGAAAAGTGCCGAAAAGAAACAGGAGAACATCTTTCTTGATATGTTCTCAAACAAAATCTCTCGTTTTTTGTGGCTTGGATGTCGGAGTACACAAAGGGAAGTAAATGTGATGCAGAAATTAGGTCGATTGAGGCAATTTTAGACCACTTTAGGCTTCCCATGAGCAGCGTACGAACACTATGTTAAGAGGTTTGTTCACAAGTCGGACGAACGTAGCTAGCTTCAGACTCTCAGTACGGTGAGTGTGCGTGCGTGCGTCAGTCATCGGGGCAATCATATCCGGGCGTATATGCTACCATATAGCTTCTCAAGTCATATAACACAATGTACATTGTTTAGTTTAATGGGATAAGTAACCATATAGGTGGTCTAGAGTTGAATATTCAACTTTGCAAAATAAGTCTCGGGGCGGGCGGGTATAAAAAGCTTAAATTTCATCTTTCTAATGTCTACGACCATATCACGTTGAATATACCGGTTCTCGTCCGATCACCGAAGTCAAGCAGCGTCGAGCCTAGTCAGTACTTGGATGGGTGACCGCCTGGGAATACTAGGTGCCGTAGACTTTTTTCATTTTTCCTCACCCACAACCGCACCCCTTTCTTTCTTTATTTCTTTGTCACTATTGTTTTATCCTGTCATTGTTATGAAAAGTTTTTCCCCCTCCCAACCCCCCCCCCCACCACCACCACCGTTGAAGACATTGACTTGCCATGATATACCACTATTGTTGTGTCCTGTCATTGCAATCACAAGTTTTTCTCCAGCTCCCTTTAATTCGAGACAAGTGTATCATTAGGGCTATATATCATTCCGCATGCATGCACGCTGCACGAGTGTTCTCCCTCAGGAAAAGTGCCGAAAAGAAACAGGAGAACATCTTTCTTGATATGTTCTCAAACAAAATCTCTCGTTTTTTGTGGCTTGGATGTCGGAGTACACAAAGGGAAGTAAATGTGATGCAGAAATTAGGTCGATTGAGGCAATTTTAGACCACTTTAGGCTTCCCATGAGCAGCGTACGAACACTATGTTAAGAGGTTTGTTCACAAGTCGGACGAACGTAGCTAGCTTCAGACTCTCAGTACGGTGAGTGTGCGTGCGTGCGTCAGTCATCGGGGCAATCATATCCGGGCGTATATGCTACCATATAGCTTCTCAAGTCATATAACACAATGTACATTGTTTAGTTTAATGGGATAAGTAACCATATAGGTGGTCTAGAGTTGAATATTCAACTTTGCAAAATAAGTCCTCGGGGCGGGCGGGTATAAAAAGCTTAAATTTCATCTTTCTAATGTCTACGACCATATCACGTTGAATATACCGGTTCTCGTCCGATCACCGAAGTCAAGCAGCGTCGAGCCTAGTCAGTACTTGGATGGGTGACCGCCTGGGAATACTAGGTGCCGTAGACTTTTTCATTTTTCCTCACCCACAACCGCACCCCTTTCTTTCTTTATTTCTTTGTCACTATTGTTTTATCCTGTCATTGTTATGAAAAGTTTTTCCCCCTCCCAACCCCCCCCCCCCACCACCACCACCGTTGAAGACATTGACTTGCCATGATATACCACTATTGTTGTGTCCTGTCATTGCAATCACAAGTTTTTCTCCAGCTCCCTTTAATTCGAGACAAGTGTATCATTAGGGCTATATATCATTCCGCATGCATGCACGCTGCACGAGTGTTCTCCCTCAGGAAAAGTGCCGAAAAGAAACAGGAGAACATCTTTCTTGATATGTTCTCAAACAAAATCTCTCGTTTTTTGTGGCTTGGATGTCGGAGTACACAAAGGGAAGTAAATGTGATGCAGAAATTAGGTCGATTGAGGCAATTTTAGACCACTTTAGCTTCCCATGAGCAGCGTACGAACACTATGTTAAGTGGTTTGTTCACAAGTCGGACGAACGTAGCTAGCTTCAGACTCTCAGTACGGTGAGTGTGCGTGCGTGCGTCAGTCATCGGGGCAATCATATCCGGGCGTATATGCTACCATATAGCTTCTCAAGTCATATAACACAATGTACATTGTTTAGTTTAATGGGATAAGTAACCATATAGGTGGTCTAGAGTTGAATATTCAACTTTGCAAAATAAGTCTCGGGGCGGGCGGGTATAAAAAGCTTAAATTTCATCTTCTAATGTCTACGACCATATCACGTTGAATATACCGGTTCTCGTCCGATCACCGAAGTCAAGCAGCGTCGAGCCTAGTCAGTACTTGGATGGGTGACCGCCTGGGAATACTAGGTGCCGTAGACTTTTTCATTTTTCCTCACCCACCAACCGCACCCCATTTCTTTCTTTATTTCTTTGTCACTATTGTTTTATCCTGTCATTGTTATGAAAAGTTTTTTCCCCCTCCCAACCCCCCCCCCCCCCCCCACCACCACCACCGTTGAAGACATTGACTTGCCATGATATACCACTATTGTTGTGTCCTGTCATTGCAATCACAAGTTTTTCTCCAGCTCCCTTTAATTCGAGACAAGTGTATCATTAGGGCTATATATCATTCCGCATGCATGCACGCTGCACGAGTGTTCTCCCTCAGGAAAAGTGCCGAAAAGAAACAGGAGAACATCTTTCTTGATATGTTCTCAAACAAAATCTCTCGTTTTTTGTGGCTTGGATGTCGGAGTACACAAAGGGAAGTAAATGTGATGCAGAAATTAGGTCGATTGAGGCAATTTTAGACCACTTTAGGCTTCCCATGAGCAGCGTACGAACACTATGTTAAGAGGTTTGTTCACAAGTCGGACGAACGTAGCTAGCTTCAGACTCTCAGTACGGTGAGTGTGCGTGCGTGCGTCAGTCATCGGGGCAATCATATCCGGGCGTATATGCTACCATATAGCTTCTCAAGTCATATAACACAATGTACATTGTTTAGTTTAATGGGATAAGTAACCATATAGGTGGTCTAGAGTTGAATATTCAACTTTGCAAAATAAGTCTCGGGGCGGGCGGGTATAAAAAGCTTAAATTTCATCTTTCTAATGTCTACGACCATATCACGTTGAATATACCGGTTCTCGTCCGATCACCGAAGTCAAGCAGCGTCGAGCCTAGTCAGTACTTGGATGGGTGACCGCCTGGGAATACTAGGTGCCGTAGACTTTTTCATTTTTCCTCACCCACAACCGCACCCCTTTCTTTCTTTATTTCTTTGTCACTATTGTTTTATCCTGTCATTGTTATGAAAAGTTTTTCCCCCTCCCAACCCCCCCCCCCCCCCCCCACCACCACCACCCGTTGAAGACATTGACTTGCCATGATATACCACTATTGTTGTGTCCTGTCATTGCAATCACAAGTTTTTCTCCAGCTCCCTTTAATTCGAGACAAGTGTATCATTAGGGCTATATATCATTCCGCATGCATGCACGCTGCACGAGTGTTCTCCCTCAGGAAAAGTGCCGAAAAGAAACAGGAGAACATCTTTCTTGATATGTTCTCAAACAAAATCTCTCGTTTTTTGTGGCTTGGATGTCGGAGTACACAAAGGGAAGTAAATGTGATGCAGAAATTAGGTCGATTGAGGCAATTTTAGACCACTTTAGGCTTCCCATGAGCAGCGTACGAACACTATGTTAAGAGGTTTGTTCACAAGTCGGACGAACGTAGCTAGCTTCAGACTCTCAGTACGGTGAGTGTGCGTGCGTGCGTCAGTCATCGGGGCAATCATATCCGGGCGTATATGCTACCATATAGCTTCTCAAGTCATATAACACAATGTACATTGTTTAGTTTAATGGGATAAGTAACCATATAGGTGGTCTAGAGTTGAATATTCAACTTTGCAAAATAAGTCTCGGGGCGGGCGGGTATAAAAAGCTTAAATTTCATCTTTCTAATGTCTACGACCATATCACGTTGAATATACCGGTTCTCGTCCGATCACCGAAGTCAAGCAGCGTCGAGCCTAGTCAGTACTTGGATGGGTGACCGCCTGGGAATACTAGGTGCCGTAGACTTTTTCATTTTTCCTCACCCACAACCGCACCCCTTTCTTTCTTTATTTCTTTGTCACTATTGTTTTATCCTGTCATTGTTATGAAAAGTTTTTCCCCCTCCCAACCCCCCCCCCCCCACCACCACCACCGTTGAAGACATTGACTTGCCATGATATACCACTATTGTTGTGTCCTGTCATTGCAATCACAAGTTTTTCTCCAGCTCCCTTTAATTCGAGACAAGTGTATCATTAGGGCTATATATCATTCCGCATGCATGCACGCTGCACGAGTGTTCTCCCTCAGGAAAAGTGCCGAAAAGAAACAGGAGAACATCTTTCTTGATATGTTCTCAAACAAAATCTCTCGTTTTTTGTGGCTTGGATGTCGGAGTACACAAAGGGAAGTAAATGTGATGCAGAAATTAGGTCGATTGAGGCAATTTTAGACCACTTTAGGCTTCCCATGAGCAGCGTACGAACACTATGTTAAGAGGTTTGTTCACAAGTCGGACGAACGTAGCTAGCTTCAGACTCTCAGTACGGTGAGTGTGCGTGCGTGCGTCAGTCATCGGGGCAATCATATCCGGGCGTATATGCTACCATATAGCTTCTCAAGTCATATAACACAATGTACATTGTTTAGTTTAATGGGATAAGTAACCATATAGGTGGTCTAGAGTTGAATATTCAACTTTGCAAAATAAGTCTCGGGGCGGGCGGGTATAAAAAGCTTAAATTTCATCTTTCTAATGTCTACGACCATATCACGTTGAATATACCGGTTCTCGTCCGATCACCGAAGTCAAGCAGCGTCGAGCCTAGTCAGTACTTGGATGGGTGACCGCCTGGGAATACTAGGTGCCGTAGACTTTTTCATTTTTCCTCACCCACAACCGCACCCCTTTCTTTCTTTATTTCTTTGTCACTATTGTTTTATCCTGTCATTGTTATGAAAAGTTTTTCCCCCTCCCAACCCCCCCCCCCCCCACCACCACCACCGTTGAAGACATTGACTTGCCATGATATACCACTATTGTTGTGTCCTGTCATTGCAATCACAAGTTTTTCTCCAGCTCCCTTTAATTCGAGACAAGTGTATCATTAGGGCTATATATCATTCCGCATGCATGCACGCTGCACGAGTGTTCTCCCTCAGGAAAAGTGCCGAAAAGAAACAGGAGAACATCTTTCTTGATATGTTCTCAAACAAAATCTCTCGTTTTTTGTGGCTTGGATGTCGGAGTACACAAAGGGAAGTAAATGTGATGCAGAAATTAGGTCGATTGAGGCAATTTTAGACCACTTTAGGCTTCCCATGAGCAGCGTACGAACACTATGTTAAGAGGTTTGTTCACAAGTCGGACGAACGTAGCTAGCTTCAGACTCTCAGTACGGTGAGTGTGCGTGCGTGCGTCAGTCATCGGGGCAATCATATCCGGGCGTATATGCTACCATATAGCTTCTCAAGTCATATAACACAATGTACATTGTTTAGTTTAATGGGATAAGTAACCATATAGGTGGTCTAGAGTTGAATATTCAACTTTGCAAAATAAGTCTCGGGGCGGGCGGGTATAAAAAGCTTAAATTTCATCTTTCTAATGTCTACGACCATATCACGTTGAATATACCGGTTCTCGTCCGATCACCGAAGTCAAGCAGCGTCGAGCCTAGTCAGTACTTGGATGGGTGACCGCCTGGGAATACTAGGTGCCGTAGACTTTTTCATTTTTCCTCACCCACAACCGCACCCCTTTCTTTCTTTATTTCTTTGTCACTATTGTTTTATCCTGTCATTGTTATGAAAAGTTTTTCCCCCTCCCAACCCCCCCCCCCCACCACCACCACCGTTGAAGACATTGACTTGCCATGATATACCACTATTGTTGTGTCCTGTCATTGCAATCACAAGTTTTTCTCCAGCTCCCTTTAATTCGAGACAAGTGTATCATTAGGGCTATATATCATTCCGCATGCATGCACGCTGCACGAGTGTTCTCCCTCAGGAAAAGTGCCGAAAAGAAACAGGAGAACATCTTTCTTGATATGTTCTCAAACAAAATCTCTCGTTTTTTGTGGCTTGGATGTCGGAGTACACAAAGGGAAGTAAATGTGATGCAGAAATTAGGTCGATTGAGGCAATTTTAGACCACTTTAGGCTTCCCATGAGCAGCGTACGAACACTATGTTAAGAGGTTTGTTCACAAGTCGGACGAACGTAGCTAGCTTCAGACTCTCAGTACGGTGAGTGTGCGTGCGTGCGTCAGTCATCGGGGCAATCATATCCGGGCGTATATGCTACCATATAGCTTCTCAAGTCATATAACACAATGTACATTGTTTAGTTTAATGGGATAAGTAACCATATAGGTGGTCTAGAGTTGAATATTCAACTTTGCAAAATAAGTCTCGGGGCGGGCGGGTATAAAAAGCTTAAATTTCATCTTTCTAATGTCTACGACCATATCACGTTGAATATACCGGTTCTCGTCCGATCACCGAAGTCAAGCAGCGTCGAGCCTAGTCAGTACTTGGATGGGTGACCGCCTGGGAATACTAGGTGCCGTAGACTTTTTCATTTTTCCTCACCCACAACCGCACCCCTTTCTTTCTTTATTTCTTTGTCACTATTGTTTTATCCTGTCATTGTTATGAAAAGTTTTTCCCCCTCCCAACCCCCCCCCCCCCACCACCACCACCGTTGAAGACATTGACTTGCCATGATATACCACTATTGTTGTGTCCTGTCATTGCAATCACAAGTTTTTCTCCAGCTCCCTTTAATTCGAGACAAGTGTATCATTAGGGCTATATATCATTCCGCATGCATGCACGCTGCACGAGTGTTCTCCCTCAGGAAAAGTGCCGAAAAGAAACAGGAGAACATCTTTCTTGATATGTTCTCAAACAAAATCTCTCGTTTTTTGTGGCTTGGATGTCGGAGTACACAAAGGGAAGTAAATGTGATGCAGAAATTAGGTCGATTGAGGCAATTTTAGACCACTTTAGGCTTCCCATGAGCAGCGTACGAACACTATGTTAAGAGGTTTGTTCACAAGTCGGACGAACGTAGCTAGCTTCAGACTCTCAGTACGGTGAGTGTGCGTGCGTGCGTCAGTCATCGGGGCAATCATATCCGGGCGTATATGCTACCATATAGCTTCTCAAGTCATATAACACAATGTACATTGTTTAGTTTAATGGGATAAGTAACCATATAGGTGGTCTAGAGTTGAATATTCAACTTTGCAAAATAAGTCTCGGGGCGGGCGGGTATAAAAAGCTTAAATTTCATCTTTCTAATGTCTACGACCATATCACGTTGAATATACCGGTTCTCGTCCGATCACCGAAGTCAAGCAGCGTCGAGCCTAGTCAGTACTTGGATGGGTGACCGCCTGGGAATACTAGGTGCCGTAGACTTTTTCATTTTTCCTCACCCACAACCGCACCCCTTTCTTTCTTTATTTCTTTGTCACTATTGTTTTATCCTGTCATTGTTATGAAAAGTTTTTCCCCCTCCCAACCCCCCCCCCCCCCACCACCACCACCGTTGAAGACATTGACTTGCCATGATATACCACTATTGTTGTGTCCTGTCATTGCAATCACAAGTTTTTCTCCAGCTCCCTTTAATTCGAGACAAGTGTATCATTAGGGCTATATATCATTCCGCATGCATGCACGCTGCACGAGTGTTCTCCCTCAGGAAAAGTGCCGAAAAGAAACAGGAGAACATCTTTCTTGATATGTTCTCAAACAAAATCTCTCGTTTTTTGTGGCTTGGATGTCGGAGTACACAAAGGGAAGTAAATGTGATGCAGAAATTAGGTCGATTGAGGCAATTTTAGACCACTTTAGGCTTCCCATGAGCAGCGTACGAACACTATGTTAAGAGGTTTGTTCACAAGTCGGACGAACGTAGCTAGCTTCAGACTCTCAGTACGGTGAGTGTGCGTGCGTGCGTCAGTCATCGGGGCAATCATATCCGGGCGTATATGCTACCATATAGCTTCTCAAGTCATATAACACAATGTACATTGTTTAGTTTAATGGGATAAGTAACCATATAGGTGGTCTAGAGTTGAATATTCAACTTTGCAAAATAAGTCTCGGGGCGGGCGGGTATAAAAAGCTTAAATTTCATCTTTCTAATGTCTACGACCATATCACGTTGAATATACCGGTTCTCGTCCGATCACCGAAGTCAAGCAGCGTCGAGCCTAGTCAGTACTTGGATGGGTGACCGCCTGGGAATACTAGGTGCCGTAGACTTTTTCATTTTTCCTCACCCACAACCGCACCCCTTTCTTTCTTTATTTCTTTGTCACTATTGTTTTATCCTGTCATTGTTATGAAAAGTTTTTCCCCCTCCCAACCCCCCCCCCCCCACCACCACCACCGTTGAAGACATTGACTTGCCATGATATACCACTATTGTTGTGTCCTGTCATTGCAATCACAAGTTTTTCTCCAGCTCCCTTTAATTCGAGACAAGTGTATCATTAGGGCTATATATCATTCCGCATGCATGCACGCTGCACGAGTGTTCTCCCTCAGGAAAAGTGCCGAAAAGAAACAGGAGAACATCTTTCTTGATATGTTCTCAAACAAAATCTCTCGTTTTTTGTGGCTTGGATGTCGGAGTACACAAAGGGAAGTAAATGTGATGCAGAAATTAGGTCGATTGAGGCAATTTTAGACCACTTTAGGCTTCCCATGAGCAGCGTACGAACACTATGTTAAGAGGTTTGTTCACAAGTCGGACGAACGTAGCTAGCTTCAGACTCTCAGTACGGTGAGTGTGCGTGCGTGCGTCAGTCATCGGGGCAATCATATCCGGGCGTATATGCTACCATATAGCTTCTCAAGTCATATAACACAATGTACATTGTTTAGTTTAATGGGATAAGTAACCATATAGGTGGTCTAGAGTTGAATATTCAACTTTGCAAAATAAGTCTCGGGGCGGGCGGGTATAAAAAGCTTAAATTTCATCTTTCTAATGTCTACGACCATATCACGTTGAATATACCGGTTCTCGTCCGATCACCGAAGTCAAGCAGCGTCGAGCCTAGTCAGTACTTGGATGGGTGACCGCCTGGGAATACTAGGTGCCGTAGACTTTTTCATTTTTCCTCACCCACAACCGCACCCCTTTCTTTCTTTATTTCTTTGTCACTATTGTTTTATCCTGTCATTGTTATGAAAAGTTTTTCCCCCTCCCAACCCCCCCCCCCCCACCACCACCACCGTTGAAGACATTGACTTGCCATGATATACCACTATTGTTGTGTCCTGTCATTGCAATCACAAGTTTTTCTCCAGCTCCCTTTAATTCGAGACAAGTGTATCATTAGGGCTATATATCATTCCGCATGCATGCACGCTGCACGAGTGTTCTCCCTCAGGAAAAGTGCCGAAAAGAAACAGGAGAACATCTTTCTTGATATGTTCTCAAACAAAATCTCTCGTTTTTTGTGGCTTGGATGTCGGAGTACACAAAGGGAAGTAAATGTGATGCAGAAATTAGGTCGATTGAGGCAATTTTAGACCACTTTAGGCTTCCCATGAGCAGCGTACGAACACTATGTTAAGAGGTTTGTTCACAAGTCGGACGAACGTAGCTAGCTTCAGACTCTCAGTACGGTGAGTGTGCGTGCGTGCGTCAGTCATCGGGGCAATCATATCCGGGCGTATATGCTACCATATAGCTTCTCAAGTCATATAACACAATGTACATTGTTTAGTTTAATGGGATAAGTAACCATATAGGTGGTCTAGAGTTGAATATTCAACTTTGCAAAATAAGTCTCGGGGCGGGCGGGTATAAAAAGCTTAAATTTCATCTTTCTAATGTCTACGACCATATCACGTTGAATATACCGGTTCTCGTCCGATCACCGAAGTCAAGCAGCGTCGAGCCTAGTCAGTACTTGGATGGGTGACCGCCTGGGAATACTAGGTGCCGTAGACTTTTTCATTTTTCCTCACCCACAACCGCACCCCTTTCTTTCTTTATTTCTTTGTCACTATTGTTTTATCCTGTCATTGTTATGAAAAGTTTTTCCCCCTCCCAACCCCCCCCCCCACCACCACCACCGTTGAAGACATTGACTTGCCATGATATACCACTATTGTTGTGTCCTGTCATTGCAATCACAAGTTTTTCTCCAGCTCCCTTTAATTCGAGACAAGTGTATCATTAGGGCTATATATCATTCCGCATGCATGCACGCTGCACGAGTGTTCTCCCTCAGGAAAAGTGCCGAAAAGAAACAGGAGAACATCTTTCTTGATATGTTCTCAAACAAAATCTCTCGTTTTTTGTGGCTTGGATGTCGGAGTACACAAAGGGAAGTAAATGTGATGCAGAAATTAGGTCGATTGAGGCAATTTTAGACCACTTTAGGCTTCCCATGAGCAGCGTACGAACACTATGTTAAGAGGTTTGTTCACAAGTCGGACGAACGTAGCTAGCTTCAGACTCTCAGTACGGTGAGTGTGCGTGCGTGCGTCAGTCATCGGGGCAATCATATCCGGGCGTATATGCTACCATATAGCTTCTCAAGTCATATAACACAATGTACATTGTTTAGTTTAATGGGATAAGTAACCATATAGGTGGTCTAGAGTTGAATATTCAACTTTGCAAAATAAGTCTCGGGGCGGGCGGGTATAAAAAGCTTAAATTTCATCTTTCTAATGTCTACGACCATATCACGTTGAATATACCGGTTCTCGTCCGATCACCGAAGTCAAGCAGCGTCGAGCCTAGTCAGTACTTGGATGGGTGACCGCCTGGGAATACTAGGTGCCGTAGACTTTTTCATTTTTCCTCACCCACAACCGCACCCCTTTCTTTCTTTATTTCTTTGTCACTATTGTTTTATCCTGTCATTGTTATGAAAAGTTTTTCCCCCTCCCAACCCCCCCCCCCCACCACCACCACCGTTGAAGACATTGACTTGCCATGATATACCACTATTGTTGTGTCCTGTCATTGCAATCACAAGTTTTTCTCCAGCTCCCTTTAATTCGAGACAAGTGTATCATTAGGGCTATATATCATTCCGCATGCATGCACGCTGCACGAGTGTTCTCCCTCAGGAAAAGTGCCGAAAAGAAACAGGAGAACATCTTTCTTGATATGTTCTCAAACAAAATCTCTCGTTTTTTGTGGCTTGGATGTCGGAGTACACAAAGGGAAGTAAATGTGATGCAGAAATTAGGTCGATTGAGGCAATTTTAGACCACTTTAGGCTTCCCATGAGCAGCGTACGAACACTATGTTAAGAGGTTTGTTCACAAGTCGGACGAACGTAGCTAGCTTCAGACTCTCAGTACGGTGAGTGTGCGTGCGTGCGTCAGTCATCGGGGCAATCATATCCGGGCGTATATGCTACCATATAGCTTCTCAAGTCATATAACACAATGTACATTGTTTAGTTTAATGGGATAAGTAACCATATAGGTGGTCTAGAGTTGAATATTCAACTTTGCAAAATAAGTCTCGGGGCGGGCGGGTATAAAAAGCTTAAATTTCATCTTTCTAATGTCTACGACCATATCACGTTGAATATACCGGTTCTCGTCCGATCACCGAAGTCAAGCAGCGTCGAGCCTAGTCAGTACTTGGATGGGTGACCGCCTGGGAATACTAGGTGCCGTAGACTTTTTCATTTTTCCTCACCCACAACCGCACCCCTTTCTTTCTTTATTTCTTTGTCACTATTGTTTTATCCTGTCATTGTTATGAAAAGTTTTTCCCCCTCCCAACCCCCCCCCCCCACCACCACCACCGTTGAAGACATTGACTTGCCATGATATACCACTATTGTTGTGTCCTGTCATTGCAATCACAAGTTTTTCTCCAGCTCCCTTTAATTCGAGACAAGTGTATCATTAGGGCTATATATCATTCCGCATGCATGCACGCTGCACGAGTGTTCTCCCTCAGGAAAAGTGCCGAAAAGAAACAGGAGAACATCTTTCTTGATATGTTCTCAAACAAAATCTCTCGTTTTTTGTGGCTTGGATGTCGGAGTACACAAAGGGAAGTAAATGTGATGCAGAAATTAGGTCGATTGAGGCAATTTTAGACCACTTTAGGCTTCCCATGAGCAGCGTACGAACACTATGTTAAGAGGTTTGTTCACAAGTCGGACGAACGTAGCTAGCTTCAGACTCTCAGTACGGTGAGTGTGCGTGCGTGCGTCAGTCATCGGGGCAATCATATCCGGGCGTATATGCTACCATATAGCTTCTCAAGTCATATAACACAATGTACATTGTTTAGTTTAATGGGATAAGTAACCATATAGGTGGTCTAGAGTTGAATATTCAACTTTGCAAAATAAGTCTCGGGGCGGGCGGGTATAAAAAGCTTAAATTTCATCTTTCTAATGTCTACGACCATATCACGTTGAATATACCGGTTCTCGTCCGATCACCGAAGTCAAGCAGCGTCGAGCCTAGTCAGTACTTGGATGGGTGACCGCCTGGGAATACTAGGTGCCGTAGACTTTTTCATTTTTCCTCACCCACAACCGCACCCCTTTCTTTCTTTATTTCTTTGTCACTATTGTTTTATCCTGTCATTGTTATGAAAAGTTTTTCCCCCTCCCAACCCCCCCCCCCCCACCACCACCACCGTTGAAGACATTGACTTGCCATGATATACCACTATTGTTGTGTCCTGTCATTGCAATCACAAGTTTTTCTCCAGCTCCCTTTAATTCGAGACAAGTGTATCATTAGGGCTATATATCATTCCGCATGCATGCACGCTGCACGAGTGTTCTCCCTCAGGAAAAGTGCCGAAAAGAAACAGGAGAACATCTTTCTTGATATGTTCTCAAACAAAATCTCTCGTTTTTTGTGGCTTGGATGTCGGAGTACACAAAGGGAAGTAAATGTGATGCAGAAATTAGGTCGATTGAGGCAATTTTAGACCACTTTAGGCTTCCCATGAGCAGCGTACGAACACTATGTTAAGAGGTTTGTTCACAAGTCGGACGAACGTAGCTAGCTTCAGACTCTCAGTACGGTGAGTGTGCGTGCGTGCGTCAGTCATCGGGGCAATCATATCCGGGCGTATATGCTACCATATAGCTTCTCAAGTCATATAACACAATGTACATTGTTTAGTTTAATGGGATAAGTAACCATATAGGTGGTCTAGAGTTGAATATTCAACTTTGCAAAATAAGTCTCGGGGCGGGCGGGTATAAAAAGCTTAAATTTCATCTTTCTAATGTCTACGACCATATCACGTTGAATATACCGGTTCTCGTCCGATCACCGAAGTCAAGCAGCGTCGAGCCTAGTCAGTACTTGGATGGGTGACCGCCTGGGAATACTAGGTGCCGTAGACTTTTTCATTTTTCCTCACCCACAACCGCACCCCTTTCTTTCTTTATTTCTTTGTCACTATTGTTTTATCCTGTCATTGTTATGAAAAGTTTTTCCCCCTCCCAACCCCCCCCCCCCACCACCACCACCGTTGAAGACATTGACTTGCCATGATATACCACTATTGTTGTGTCCTGTCATTGCAATCACAAGTTTTTCTCCAGCTCCCTTTAATTCGAGACAAGTGTATCATTAGGGCTATATATCATTCCGCATGCATGCACGCTGCACGAGTGTTCTCCCTCAGGAAAAGTGCCGAAAAGAAACAGGAGAACATCTTTCTTGATATGTTCTCAAACAAAATCTCTCGTTTTTTGTGGCTTGGATGTCGGAGTACACAAAGGGAAGTAAATGTGATGCAGAAATTAGGTCGATTGAGGCAATTTTAGACCACTTTAGGCTTCCCATGAGCAGCGTACGAACACTATGTTAAGAGGTTTGTTCACAAGTCGGACGAACGTAGCTAGCTTCAGACTCTCAGTACGGTGAGTGTGCGTGCGTGCGTCAGTCATCGGGGCAATCATATCCGGGCGTATATGCTACCATATAGCTTCTCAAGTCATATAACACAATGTACATTGTTTAGTTTAATGGGATAAGTAACCATATAGGTGGTCTAGAGTTGAATATTCAACTTTGCAAAATAAGTCTCGGGGCGGGCGGGTATAAAAAGCTTAAATTTCATCTTTCTAATGTCTACGACCATATCACGTTGAATATACCGGTTCTCGTCCGATCACCGAAGTCAAGCAGCGTCGAGCCTAGTCAGTACTTGGATGGGTGACCGCCTGGGAATACTAGGTGCCGTAGACTTTTTCATTTTTCCTCACCCACAACCGCACCCCTTTCTTTCTTTATTTCTTTGTCACTATTGTTTTATCCTGTCATTGTTATGAAAAGTTTTTCCCCCTCCCAACCCCCCCCCCCCACCACCACCACCGTTGAAGACATTGACTTGCCATGATATACCACTATTGTTGTGTCCTGTCATTGCAATCACAAGTTTTTCTCCAGCTCCCTTTAATTCGAGACAAGTGTATCATTAGGGCTATATATCATTCCGCATGCATGCACGCTGCACGAGTGTTCTCCCTCAGGAAAAGTGCCGAAAAGAAACAGGAGAACATCTTTCTTGATATGTTCTCAAACAAAATCTCTCGTTTTTTGTGGCTTGGATGTCGGAGTACACAAAGGGAAGTAAATGTGATGCAGAAATTAGGTCGATTGAGGCAATTTTAGACCACTTTAGGCTTCCCATGAGCAGCGTACGAACACTATGTTAAGAGGTTTGTTCACAAGTCGGACGAACGTAGCTAGCTTCAGACTCTCAGTACGGTGAGTGTGCGTGCGTGCGTCAGTCATCGGGGCAATCATATCCGGGCGTATATGCTACCATATAGCTTCTCAAGTCATATAACACAATGTACATTGTTTAGTTTAATGGGATAAGTAACCATATAGGTGGTCTAGAGTTGAATATTCAACTTTGCAAAATAAGTCTCGGGGCGGGCGGGTATAAAAAGCTTAAATTTCATCTTTCTAATGTCTACGACCATATCACGTTGAATATACCGGTTCTCGTCCGATCACCGAAGTCAAGCAGCGTCGAGCCTAGTCAGTACTTGGATGGGTGACCGCCTGGGAATACTAGGTGCCGTAGACTTTTTCATTTTTCCTCACCCACAACCGCACCCCTTTCTTTCTTTATTTCTTTGTCACTATTGTTTTATCCTGTCATTGTTATGAAAAGTTTTTCCCCCTCCCAACCCCCCCCCCCCACCACCACCACCGTTGAAGACATTGACTTGCCATGATATACCACTATTGTTGTGTCCTGTCATTGCAATCACAAGTTTTTCTCCAGCTCCCTTTAATTCGAGACAAGTGTATCATTAGGGCTATATATCATTCCGCATGCATGCACGCTGCACGAGTGTTCTCCCTCAGGAAAAGTGCCGAAAAGAAACAGGAGAACATCTTTCTTGATATGTTCTCAAACAAAATCTCTCGTTTTTTGTGGCTTGGATGTCGGAGTACACAAAGGGAAGTAAATGTGATGCAGAAATTAGGTCGATTGAGGCAATTTTAGACCACTTTAGGCTTCCCATGAGCAGCGTACGAACACTATGTTAAGAGGTTTGTTCACAAGTCGGACGAACGTAGCTAGCTTCAGACTCTCAGTACGGTGAGTGTGCGTGCGTGCGTCAGTCATCGGGGCAATCATATCCGGGCGTATATGCTACCATATAGCTTCTCAAGTCATATAACACAATGTACATTGTTTAGTTTAATGGGATAAGTAACCATATAGGTGGTCTAGAGTTGAATATTCAACTTTGCAAAATAAGTCTCGGGGCGGGCGGGTATAAAAAGCTTAAATTTCATCTTTCTAATGTCTACGACCATATCACGTTGAATATACCGGTTCTCGTCCGATCACCGAAGTCAAGCAGCGTCGAGCCTAGTCAGTACTTGGATGGGTGACCGCCTGGGAATACTAGGTGCCGTAGACTTTTTCATTTTTCCTCACCCACAACCGCACCCCTTTCTTTCTTTATTTCTTTGTCACTATTGTTTTATCCTGTCATTGTTATGAAAAGTTTTTCCCCCTCCCAACCCCCCCCCCCCCACCACCACCACCGTTGAAGACATTGACTTGCCATGATATACCACTATTGTTGTGTCCTGTCATTGCAATCACAAGTTTTTCTCCAGCTCCCTTTAATTCGAGACAAGTGTATCATTAGGGCTATATATCATTCCGCATGCATGCACGCTGCACGAGTGTTCTCCCTCAGGAAAAGTGCCGAAAAGAAACAGGAGAACATCTTTCTTGATATGTTCTCAAACAAAATCTCTCGTTTTTTGTGGCTTGGATGTCGGAGTACACAAAGGGAAGTAAATGTGATGCAGAAATTAGGTCGATTGAGGCAATTTTAGACCACTTTAGGCTTCCCATGAGCAGCGTACGAACACTATGTTAAGAGGTTTGTTCACAAGTCGGACGAACGTAGCTAGCTTCAGACTCTCAGTACGGTGAGTGTGCGTGCGTGCGTCAGTCATCGGGGCAATCATATCCGGGCGTATATGCTACCATATAGCTTCTCAAGTCATATAACACAATGTACATTGTTTAGTTTAATGGGATAAGTAACCATATAGGTGGTCTAGAGTTGAATATTCAACTTTGCAAAATAAGTCTCGGGGCGGGCGGGTATAAAAAGCTTAAATTTCATCTTTCTAATGTCTACGACCATATCACGTTGAATATACCGGTTGTGTCCTGTCATTGCAATCACAAGTTTTTCTCCAGCTCCCTTTAATTCGAGACAAGTGTATCATTAGGGCTATATATCATTCCGCATGCATGCACGCTGCACGAGTGTTCTCCCTCAGGAAAAGTGCCGAAAAGAAACAGGAGAACATCTTTCTTGATATGTTCTCAAACAAAATCTCTCGTTTTTTGTGGCTTGGATGTCGGAGTACACAAAGGGAAGTAAATGTGATGCAGAAATTAGGTCGATTGAGGCAATTTTAGACCACTTTAGGCTTCCCATGAGCAGCGTACGAACACTATGTTAAGAGGTTTGTTCACAAGTCGGACGAACGTAGCTAGCTTCAGACTCTCAGTACGGTGAGTGTGCGTGCGTGCGTCAGTCATCGGGGCAATCATATCCGGGCGTATATGCTACCATATAGCTTCTCAAGTCATATAACACAATGTACATTGTTTAGTTTAATGGGATAAGTAACCATATAGGTGGTCTAGAGTTGAATATTCAACTTTGCAAAATAAGTCTCGGGGCGGGCGGGTATAAAAAGCTTAAATTTCATCTTTCTAATGTCTACGACCATATCACGTTGAATATACCGGTTCTCGTCCGATCACCGAAGTCAAGCAGCGTCGAGCCTAGTCAGTACTTGGATGGGTGACCGCCTGGGAATACTAGGTGCCGTAGACTTTTTCATTTTTCCTCACCCACAACCGCACCCCTTTCTTTCTTTATTTCTTTGTCACTATTGTTTTATCCTGTCATTGTTATGAAAAGTTTTTCCCCCTCCCAACCCCCCCCCCCCACCACCACCACCGTTGAAGACATTGACTTGCCATGATATACCACTATTGTTGTGTCCTGTCATTGCAATCACAAGTTTTTCTCCAGCTCCCTTTAATTCGAGACAAGTGTATCATTAGGGCTATATATCATTCCGCATGCATGCACGCTGCACGAGTGTTCTCCCTCAGGAAAAGTGCCGAAAAGAAACAGGAGAACATCTTTCTTGATATGTTCTCAAACAAAATCTCTCGTTTTTTGTGGCTTGGATGTCGGAGTACACAAAGGGAAGTAAATGTGATGCAGAAATTAGGTCGATTGAGGCAATTTTAGACCACTTTAGGCTTCCCATGAGCAGCGTACGAACACTATGTTAAGAGGTTTGTTCACAAGTCGGACGAACGTAGCTAGCTTCAGACTCTCAGTACGGTGAGTGTGCGTGCGTGCGTCAGTCATCGGGGCAATCATATCCGGGCGTATATGCTACCATATAGCTTCTCAAGTCATATAACACAATGTACATTGTTTAGTTTAATGGGATAAGTAACCATATAGGTGGTCTAGAGTTGAATATTCAACTTTGCAAAATAAGTCTCGGGGCGGGCGGGTATAAAAAGCTTAAATTTCATCTTTCTAATGTCTACGACCATATCACGTTGAATATACCGGTTCTCGTCCGATCACCGAAGTCAAGCAGCGTCGAGCCTAGTCAGTACTTGGATGGGTGACCGCCTGGGAATACTAGGTGCCGTAGACTTTTTCATTTTTCCTCACCCACAACCGCACCCCTTTCTTTCTTTATTTCTTTGTCACTATTGTTTTATCCTGTCATTGTTATGAAAAGTTTTTCCCCCTCCCAAACCCCCCCCCCCCACCACCACCACCGTTGAAGACATTGACTTGCCATGATATACCACTATTGTTGTGTCCTGTCATTGCAATCACAAGTTTTTCTCCAGCTCCCTTTAATTCGAGACAAGTGTATCATTAGGGCTATATATCATTCCGCATGCATGCACGCTGCACGAGTGTTCTCCCTCAGGAAAAGTGCCGAAAAGAAACAGGAGAACATCTTTCTTGATATGTTCTCAAACAAAATCTCTCGTTTTTTGTGGCTTGGATGTCGGAGTACACAAAGGGAAGTAAATGTGATGCAGAAATTAGGTCGATTGAGGCAATTTTAGACCACTTTAGGCTTCCCATGAGCAGCGTACGAACACTATGTTAAGAGGTTTGTTCACAAGTCGGACGAACGTAGCTAGCTTCAGACTCTCAGTACGGTGAGTGTGCGTGCGTGCGTCAGTCATCGGGGCAATCATATCCGGGCGTATATGCTACCATATAGCTTCTCAAGTCATATAACACAATGTACATTGTTTAGTTTAATGGGATAAGTAACCATATAGGTGGTCTAGAGTTGAATATTCAACTTTGCAAAATAAGTCTCGGGGCGGGCGGGTATAAAAAGCTTAAATTTCATCTTTCTAATGTCTACGACCATATCACGTTGAATATACCGGTTCTCGTCCGATCACCGAAGTCAAGCAGCGTCGAGCCTAGTCAGTACTTGGATGGGTGACCGCCTGGGAATACTAGGTGCCGTAGACTTTTTCATTTTTCCTCACCCACAACCGCACCCCTTTCTTTCTTTATTTCTTTGTCACTATTGTTTTATCCTGTCATTGTTATGAAAAGTTTTTCCCCCTCCCAAACCCCCCCCCCCCACCACCACCACCGTTGAAGACATTGACTTGCCATGATATACCACTATTGTTGTGTCCTGTCATTGCAATCACAAGTTTTTCTCCAGCTCCCTTTAATTCGAGACAAGTGTATCATTAGGGCTATATATCATTCCGCATGCATGCACGCTGCACGAGTGTTCTCCCTCAGGAAAAGTGCCGAAAAGAAACAGGAGAACATCTTTCTTGATATGTTCTCAAACAAAATCTCTCGTTTTTTGTGGCTTGGATGTCGGAGTACACAAAGGGAAGTAAATGTGATGCAGAAATTAGGTCGATTGAGGCAATTTTAGACCACTTTAGGCTTCCCATGAGCAGCGTACGAACACTATGTTAAGAGGTTTGTTCACAAGTCGGACGAACGTAGCTAGCTTCAGACTCTCAGTACGGTGAGTGTGCGTGCGTGCGTCAGTCATCGGGGCAATCATATCCGGGCGTATATGCTACCATATAGCTTCTCAAGTCATATAACACAATGTACATTGTTTAGTTTAATGGGATAAGTAACCATATAGGTGGTCTAGAGTTGAATATTCAACTTTGCAAAATAAGTCTCGGGGCGGGCGGGTATAAAAAGCTTAAATTTCATCTTTCTAATGTCTACGACCATATCACGTTGAATATACCGGTTCTCGTCCGATCACCGAAGTCAAGCAGCGTCGAGCCTAGTCAGTACTTGGATGGGTGACCGCCTGGGAATACTAGGTGCCGTAGACTTTTTCATTTTTCCTCACCCACAACCGCACCCCTTTCTTTCTTTATTTCTTTGTCACTATTGTTTTATCCTGTCATTGTTATGAAAAGTTTTTCCCCCTCCCAAACCCCCCCCCCCCCCACCACCACCACCGTTGAAGACATTGACTTGCCATGATATACCACTATTGTTGTGTCCTGTCATTGCAATCACAAGTTTTTCTCCAGCTCCCTTTAATTCGAGACAAGTGTATCATTAGGGCTATATATCATTCCGCATGCATGCACGCTGCACGAGTGTTCTCCCTCAGGAAAAGTGCCGAAAAGAAACAGGAGAACATCTTTCTTGATATGTTCTCAAACAAAATCTCTCGTTTTTTGTGGCTTGGATGTCGGAGTACACAAAGGGAAGTAAATGTGATGCAGAAATTAGGTCGATTGAGGCAATTTTAGACCACTTTAGGCTTCCCATGAGCAGCGTACGAACACTATGTTAAGAGGTTTGTTCACAAGTCGGACGAACGTAGCTAGCTTCAGACTCTCAGTACGGTGAGTGTGCGTGCGTGCGTCAGTCATCGGGGCAATCATATCCGGGCGTATATGCTACCATATAGCTTCTCAAGTCATATAACACAATGTACATTGTTTAGTTTAATGGGATAAGTAACCATATAGGTGGTCTAGAGTTGAATATTCAACTTTGCAAAATAAGTCTCGGGGCGGGCGGGTATAAAAAGCTTAAATTTCATCTTTCTAATGTCTACGACCATATCACGTTGAATATACCGGTTCTCGTCCGATCACCGAAGTCAAGCAGCGTCGAGCCTAGTCAGTACTTG
This sequence comes from Apostichopus japonicus, assembly GCF_037975245.1. Lineage (NCBI taxonomy): Eukaryota > Metazoa > Echinodermata > Holothuroidea > Aspidochirotida > Stichopodidae > Apostichopus > Apostichopus japonicus. The sequence continues at coordinate 38,134,844 of NC_092568.1, forward strand.
GATGGGTGACCGCCTGGGAATACTAGGTGCCGTAGACTTTTTCATTTTTCCTCACCCACAACCGCACCCCTTTCTTTCTTTATTTCTTTGTCACTATTGTTTTATCCTGTCATTGTTATGAAAAGTTTTTCCCCCTCCCAAACCCCCCCCCCCCACCACCACCACCGTTGAAGACATTGACTTGCCATGATATACCACTATTGTTGTGTCCTGTCATTGCAATCACAAGTTTTTCTCCAGCTCCCTTTAATTCGAGACAAGTGTATCATTAGGGCTATATATCATTCCGCATGCATGCACGCTGCACGAGTGTTCTCCCTCAGGAAAAGTGCCGAAAAGAAACAGGAGAACATCTTTCTTGATATGTTCTCAAACAAAATCTCTCGTTTTTTGTGGCTTGGATGTCGGAGTACACAAAGGGAAGTAAATGTGATGCAGAAATTAGGTCGATTGAGGCAATTTTAGACCACTTTAGGCTTCCCATGAGCAGCGTACGAACACTATGTTAAGAGGTTTGTTCACAAGTCGGACGAACGTAGCTAGCTTCAGACTCTCAGTACGGTGAGTGTGCGTGCGTGCGTCAGTCATCGGGGCAATCATATCCGGGCGTATATGCTACCATATAGCTTCTCAAGTCATATAACACAATGTACATTGTTTAGTTTAATGGGATAAGTAACCATATAGGTGGTCTAGAGTTGAATATTCAACTTTGCAAAATAAGTCTCGGGGCGGGCGGGTATAAAAAGCTTAAATTTCATCTTTCTAATGTCTACGACCATATCACGTTGAATATACCGGTTCTCGTCCGATCACCGAAGTCAAGCAGCGTCGAGCCTAGTCAGTACTTGGATGGGTGACCGCCTGGGAATACTAGGTGCCGTAGACTTTTTCATTTTTCCTCACCCACAACCGCACCCCTTTCTTTCTTTATTTCTTTGTCACTATTGTTTTATCCTGTCATTGTTATGAAAAGTTTTTCCCCCTCCCAAACCCCCCCCCCCCCCACCACCACCACCGTTGAAGACATTGACTTGCCATGATATACCACTATTGTTGTGTCCTGTCATTGCAATCACAAGTTTTTCTCCAGCTCCCTTTAATTCGAGACAAGTGTATCATTAGGGCTATATATCATTCCGCATGCATGCACGCTGCACGAGTGTTCTCCCTCAGGAAAAGTGCCGAAAAGAAACAGGAGAACATCTTTCTTGATATGTTCTCAAACAAAATCTCTCGTTTTTTGTGGCTTGGATGTCGGAGTACACAAAGGGAAGTAAATGTGATGCAGAAATTAGGTCGATTGAGGCAATTTTAGACCACTTTAGGCTTCCCATGAGCAGCGTACGAACACTATGTTAAGAGGTTTGTTCACAAGTCGGACGAACGTAGCTAGCTTCAGACTCTCAGTACGGTGAGTGTGCGTGCGTGCGTCAGTCATCGGGGCAATCATATCCGGGCGTATATGCTACCATATAGCTTCTCAAGTCATATAACACAATGTACATTGTTTAGTTTAATGGGATAAGTAACCATATAGGTGGTCTAGAGTTGAATATTCAACTTTGCAAAATAAGTCTCGGGGCGGGCGGGTATAAAAAGCTTAAATTTCATCTTTCTAATGTCTACGACCATATCACGTTGAATATACCGGTTCTCGTCCGATCACCGAAGTCAAGCAGCGTCGAGCCTAGTCAGTACTTGGATGGGTGACCGCCTGGGAATACTAGGTGCCGTAGACTTTTTCATTTTTCCTCACCCACAACCGCACCCCTTTCTTTCTTTATTTCTTTGTCACTATTGTTTTATCCTGTCATTGTTATGAAAAGTTTTTCCCCCTCCCAAACCCCCCCCCCCCCACCACCACCACCGTTGAAGACATTGACTTGCCATGATATACCACTATTGTTGTGTCCTGTCATTGCAATCACAAGTTTTTCTCCAGCTCCCTTTAATTCGAGACAAGTGTATCATTAGGGCTATATATCATTCCGCATGCATGCACGCTGCACGAGTGTTCTCCCTCAGGAAAAGTGCCGAAAAGAAACAGGAGAACATCTTTCTTGATATGTTCTCAAACAAAATCTCTCGTTTTTTGTGGCTTGGATGTCGGAGTACACAAAGGGAAGTAAATGTGATGCAGAAATTAGGTCGATTGAGGCAATTTTAGACCACTTTAGGCTTCCCATGAGCAGCGTACGAACACTATGTTAAGAGGTTTGTTCACAAGTCGGACGAACGTAGCTAGCTTCAGACTCTCAGTACGGTGAGTGTGCGTGCGTGCGTCAGTCATCGGGGCAATCATATCCGGGCGTATATGCTACCATATAGCTTCTCAAGTCATATAACACAATGTACATTGTTTAGTTTAATGGGATAAGTAACCATATAGGTGGTCTAGAGTTGAATATTCAACTTTGCAAAATAAGTCTCGGGGCGGGCGGGTATAAAAAGCTTAAATTTCATCTTTCTAATGTCTACGACCATATCACGTTGAATATACCGGTTCTCGTCCGATCACCGAAGTCAAGCAGCGTCGAGCCTAGTCAGTACTTGGATGGGTGACCGCCTGGGAATACTAGGTGCCGTAGACTTTTTCATTTTTCCTCACCCACAACCGCACCCCTTTCTTTCTTTATTTCTTTGTCACTATTGTTTTATCCTGTCATTGTTATGAAAAGTTTTTCCCCCTCCCAAACCCCCCCCCCCCCACCACCACCACCGTTGAAGACATTGACTTGCCATGATATACCACTATTGTTGTGTCCTGTCATTGCAATCACAAGTTTTTCTCCAGCTCCCTTTAATTCGAGACAAGTGTATCATTAGGGCTATATATCATTCCGCATGCATGCACGCTGCACGAGTGTTCTCCCTCAGGAAAAGTGCCGAAAAGAAACAGGAGAACATCTTTCTTGATATGTTCTCAAACAAAATCTCTCGTTTTTTGTGGCTTGGATGTCGGAGTACACAAAGGGAAGTAAATGTGATGCAGAAATTAGGTCGATTGAGGCAATTTTAGACCACTTTAGGCTTCCCATGAGCAGCGTACGAACACTATGTTAAGAGGTTTGTTCACAAGTCGGACGAACGTAGCTAGCTTCAGACTCTCAGTACGGTGAGTGTGCGTGCGTGCGTCAGTCATCGGGGCAATCATATCCGGGCGTATATGCTACCATATAGCTTCTCAAGTCATATAACACAATGTACATTGTTTAGTTTAATGGGATAAGTAACCATATAGGTGGTCTAGAGTTGAATATTCAACTTTGCAAAATAAGTCTCGGGGCGGGCGGGTATAAAAAGCTTAAATTTCATCTTTCTAATGTCTACGACCATATCACGTTGAATATACCGGTTCTCGTCCGATCACCGAAGTCAAGCAGCGTCGAGCCTAGTCAGTACTTGGATGGGTGACCGCCTGGGAATACTAGGTGCCGTAGACTTTTTCATTTTTCCTCACCCACAACCGCACCCCTTTCTTTCTTTATTTCTTTGTCACTATTGTTTTATCCTGTCATTGTTATGAAAAGTTTTTCCCCCTCCCAAACCCCCCCCCCCCACCACCACCACCGTTGAAGACATTGACTTGCCATGATATACCACTATTGTTGTGTCCTGTCATTGCAATCACAAGTTTTTCTCCAGCTCCCTTTAATTCGAGACAAGTGTATCATTAGGGCTATATATCATTCCGCATGCATGCACGCTGCACGAGTGTTCTCCCTCAGGAAAAGTGCCGAAAAGAAACAGGAGAACATCTTTCTTGATATGTTCTCAAACAAAATCTCTCGTTTTTTGTGGCTTGGATGTCGGAGTACACAAAGGGAAGTAAATGTGATGCAGAAATTAGGTCGATTGAGGCAATTTTAGACCACTTTAGGCTTCCCATGAGCAGCGTACGAACACTATGTTAAGAGGTTTGTTCACAAGTCGGACGAACGTAGCTAGCTTCAGACTCTCAGTACGGTGAGTGTGCGTGCGTGCGTCAGTCATCGGGGCAATCATATCCGGGCGTATATGCTACCATATAGCTTCTCAAGTCATATAACACAATGTACATTGTTTAGTTTAATGGGATAAGTAACCATATAGGTGGTCTAGAGTTGAATATTCAACTTTGCAAAATAAGTCTCGGGGCGGGCGGGTATAAAAAGCTTAAATTTCATCTTTCTAATGTCTACGACCATATCACGTTGAATATACCGGTTCTCGTCCGATCACCGAAGTCAAGCAGCGTCGAGCCTAGTCAGTACTTGGATGGGTGACCGCCTGGGAATACTAGGTGCCGTAGACTTTTTCATTTTTCCTCACCCACAACCGCACCCCTTTCTTTCTTTATTTCTTTGTCACTATTGTTTTATCCTGTCATTGTTATGAAAAGTTTTTCCCCCTCCCAAACCCCCCCCCCCCCACCACCACCACCGTTGAAGACATTGACTTGCCATGATATACCACTATTGTTGTGTCCTGTCATTGCAATCACAAGTTTTTCTCCAGCTCCCTTTAATTCGAGACAAGTGTATCATTAGGGCTATATATCATTCCGCATGCATGCACGCTGCACGAGTGTTCTCCCTCAGGAAAAGTGCCGAAAAGAAACAGGAGAACATCTTTCTTGATATGTTCTCAAACAAAATCTCTCGTTTTTTGTGGCTTGGATGTCGGAGTACACAAAGGGAAGTAAATGTGATGCAGAAATTAGGTCGATTGAGGCAATTTTAGACCACTTTAGGCTTCCCATGAGCAGCGTACGAACACTATGTTAAGAGGTTTGTTCACAAGTCGGACGAACGTAGCTAGCTTCAGACTCTCAGTACGGTGAGTGTGCGTGCGTGCGTCAGTCATCGGGGCAATCATATCCGGGCGTATATGCTACCATATAGCTTCTCAAGTCATATAACACAATGTACATTGTTTAGTTTAATGGGATAAGTAACCATATAGGTGGTCTAGAGTTGAATATTCAACTTTGCAAAATAAGTCTCGGGGCGGGCGGGTATAAAAAGCTTAAATTTCATCTTTCTAATGTCTACGACCATATCACGTTGAATATACCGGTTCTCGTCCGATCACCGAAGTCAAGCAGCGTCGAGCCTAGTCAGTACTTGGATGGGTGACCGCCTGGGAATACTAGGTGCCGTAGACTTTTTCATTTTTCCTCACCCACAACCGCACCCCTTTCTTTCTTTATTTCTTTGTCACTATTGTTTTATCCTGTCATTGTTATGAAAAGTTTTTCCCCCTCCCAAACCCCCCCCCCCCACCACCACCACCGTTGAAGACATTGACTTGCCATGATATACCACTATTGTTGTGTCCTGTCATTGCAATCACAAGTTTTTCTCCAGCTCCCTTTAATTCGAGACAAGTGTATCATTAGGGCTATATATCATTCCGCATGCATGCACGCTGCACGAGTGTTCTCCCTCAGGAAAAGTGCCGAAAAGAAACAGGAGAACATCTTTCTTGATATGTTCTCAAACAAAATCTCTCGTTTTTTGTGGCTTGGATGTCGGAGTACACAAAGGGAAGTAAATGTGATGCAGAAATTAGGTCGATTGAGGCAATTTTAGACCACTTTAGGCTTCCCATGAGCAGCGTACGAACACTATGTTAAGAGGTTTGTTCACAAGTCGGACGAACGTAGCTAGCTTCAGACTCTCAGTACGGTGAGTGTGCGTGCGTGCGTCAGTCATCGGGGCAATCATATCCGGGCGTATATGCTACCATATAGCTTCTCAAGTCATATAACACAATGTACATTGTTTAGTTTAATGGGATAAGTAACCATATAGGTGGTCTAGAGTTGAATATTCAACTTTGCAAAATAAGTCTCGGGGCGGGCGGGTATAAAAAGCTTAAATTTCATCTTTCTAATGTCTACGACCATATCACGTTGAATATACCGGTTCTCGTCCGATCACCGAAGTCAAGCAGCGTCGAGCCTAGTCAGTACTTGGATGGGTGACCGCCTGGGAATACTAGGTGCCGTAGACTTTTTCATTTTTCCTCACCCACAACCGCACCCCTTTCTTTCTTTATTTCTTTGTCACTATTGTTTTATCCTGTCATTGTTATGAAAAGTTTTTCCCCCTCCCAAACCCCCCCCCCCCCACCACCACCACCGTTGAAGACATTGACTTGCCATGATATACCACTATTGTTGTGTCCTGTCATTGCAATCACAAGTTTTTCTCCAGCTCCCTTTAATTCGAGACAAGTGTATCATTAGGGCTATATATCATTCCGCATGCATGCACGCTGCACGAGTGTTCTCCCTCAGGAAAAGTGCCGAAAAGAAACAGGAGAACATCTTTCTTGATATGTTCTCAAACAAAATCTCTCGTTTTTTGTGGCTTGGATGTCGGAGTACACAAAGGGAAGTAAATGTGATGCAGAAATTAGGTCGATTGAGGCAATTTTAGACCACTTTAGGCTTCCCATGAGCAGCGTACGAACACTATGTTAAGAGGTTTGTTCACAAGTCGGACGAACGTAGCTAGCTTCAGACTCTCAGTACGGTGAGTGTGCGTGCGTGCGTCAGTCATCGGGGCAATCATATCCGGGCGTATATGCTACCATATAGCTTCTCAAGTCATATAACACAATGTACATTGTTTAGTTTAATGGGATAAGTAACCATATAGGTGGTCTAGAGTTGAATATTCAACTTTGCAAAATAAGTCTCGGGGCGGGCGGGTATAAAAAGCTTAAATTTCATCTTTCTAATGTCTACGACCATATCACGTTGAATATACCGGTTCTCGTCCGATCACCGAAGTCAAGCAGCGTCGAGCCTAGTCAGTACTTGGATGGGTGACCGCCTGGGAATACTAGGTGCCGTAGACTTTTTCATTTTTCCTCACCCACAACCGCACCCCTTTCTTTCTTTATTTCTTTGTCACTATTGTTTTATCCTGTCATTGTTATGAAAAGTTTTTCCCCCTCCCAAACCCCCCCCCCCCCACCACCACCACCGTTGAAGACATTGACTTGCCATGATATACCACTATTGTTGTGTCCTGTCATTGCAATCACAAGTTTTTCTCCAGCTCCCTTTAATTCGAGACAAGTGTATCATTAGGGCTATATATCATTCCGCATGCATGCACGCTGCACGAGTGTTCTCCCTCAGGAAAAGTGCCGAAAAGAAACAGGAGAACATCTTTCTTGATATGTTCTCAAACAAAATCTCTCGTTTTTTGTGGCTTGGATGTCGGAGTACACAAAGGGAAGTAAATGTGATGCAGAAATTAGGTCGATTGAGGCAATTTTAGACCACTTTAGGCTTCCCATGAGCAGCGTACGAACACTATGTTAAGAGGTTTGTTCACAAGTCGGACGAACGTAGCTAGCTTCAGACTCTCAGTACGGTGAGTGTGCGTGCGTGCGTCAGTCATCGGGGCAATCATATCCGGGCGTATATGCTACCATATAGCTTCTCAAGTCATATAACACAATGTACATTGTTTAGTTTAATGGGATAAGTAACCATATAGGTGGTCTAGAGTTGAATATTCAACTTTGCAAAATAAGTCTCGGGGCGGGCGGGTATAAAAAGCTTAAATTTCATCTTTCTAATGTCTACGACCATATCACGTTGAATATACCGGTTCTCGTCCGATCACCGAAGTCAAGCAGCGTCGAGCCTAGTCAGTACTTGGATGGGTGACCGCCTGGGAATACTAGGTGCCGTAGACTTTTTCATTTTTCCTCACCCACAACCGCACCCCTTTCTTTCTTTATTTCTTTGTCACTATTGTTTTATCCTGTCATTGTTATGAAAAGTTTTTCCCCCTCCCAAACCCCCCCCCCCCACCACCACCACCGTTGAAGACATTGACTTGCCATGATATACCACTATTGTTGTGTCCTGTCATTGCAATCACAAGTTTTTCTCCAGCTCCCTTTAATTCGAGACAAGTGTATCATTAGGGCTATATATCATTCCGCATGCATGCACGCTGCACGAGTGTTCTCCCTCAGGAAAAGTGCCGAAAAGAAACAGGAGAACATCTTTCTTGATATGTTCTCAAACAAAATCTCTCGTTTTTTGTGGCTTGGATGTCGGAGTACACAAAGGGAAGTAAATGTGATGCAGAAATTAGGTCGATTGAGGCAATTTTAGACCACTTTAGGCTTCCCATGAGCAGCGTACGAACACTATGTTAAGAGGTTTGTTCACAAGTCGGACGAACGTAGCTAGCTTCAGACTCTCAGTACGGTGAGTGTGCGTGCGTGCGTCAGTCATCGGGGCAATCATATCCGGGCGTATATGCTACCATATAGCTTCTCAAGTCATATAACACAATGTACATTGTTTAGTTTAATGGGATAAGTAACCATATAGGTGGTCTAGAGTTGAATATTCAACTTTGCAAAATAAGTCTCGGGGCGGGCGGGTATAAAAAGCTTAAATTTCATCTTTCTAATGTCTACGACCATATCACGTTGAATATACCGGTTCTCGTCCGATCACCGAAGTCAAGCAGCGTCGAGCCTAGTCAGTACTTGGATGGGTGACCGCCTGGGAATACTAGGTGCCGTAGACTTTTTCATTTTTCCTCACCCACAACCGCACCCCTTTCTTTCTTTATTTCTTTGTCACTATTGTTTTATCCTGTCATTGTTATGAAAAGTTTTTCCCCCTCCCAAACCCCCCCCCCCCCACCACCACCACCGTTGAAGACATTGACTTGCCATGATATACCACTATTGTTGTGTCCTGTCATTGCAATCACAAGTTTTTCTCCAGCTCCCTTTAATTCGAGACAAGTGTATCATTAGGGCTATATATCATTCCGCATGCATGCACGCTGCACGAGTGTTCTCCCTCAGGAAAAGTGCCGAAAAGAAACAGGAGAACATCTTTCTTGATATGTTCTCAAACAAAATCTCTCGTTTTTTGTGGCTTGGATGTCGGAGTACACAAAGGGAAGTAAATGTGATGCAGAAATTAGGTCGATTGAGGCAATTTTAGACCACTTTAGGCTTCCCATGAGCAGCGTACGAACACTATGTTAAGAGGTTTGTTCACAAGTCGGACGAACGTAGCTAGCTTCAGACTCTCAGTACGGTGAGTGTGCGTGCGTGCGTCAGTCATCGGGGCAATCATATCCGGGCGTATATGCTACCATATAGCTTCTCAAGTCATATAACACAATGTACATTGTTTAGTTTAATGGGATAAGTAACCATATAGGTGGTCTAGAGTTGAATATTCAACTTTGCAAAATAAGTCTCGGGGCGGGCGGGTATAAAAAGCTTAAATTTCATCTTTCTAATGTCTACGACCATATCACGTTGAATATACCGGTTCTCGTCCGATCACCGAAGTCAAGCAGCGTCGAGCCTAGTCAGTACTTGGATGGGTGACCGCCTGGGAATACTAGGTGCCGTAGACTTTTTCATTTTTCCTCACCCACAACCGCACCCCTTTCTTTCTTTATTTCTTTGTCACTATTGTTTTATCCTGTCATTGTTATGAAAAGTTTTTTCCCCCTCCCAAACCCCCCCCCCCCCACCACCACCACCGTTGAAGACATTGACTTGCCATGATATACCACTATTGTTGTGTCCTGTCATTGCAATCACAAGTTTTTCTCCAGCTCCCTTTAATTCGAGACAAGTGTATCATTAGGGCTATATATCATTCCGCATGCATGCACGCTGCACGAGTGTTCTCCCTCAGGAAAAGTGCCGAAAAGAAACAGGAGAACATCTTTCTTGATATGTTCTCAAACAAAATCTCTCGTTTTTTGTGGCTTGGATGTCGGAGTACACAAAGGGAAGTAAATGTGATGCAGAAATTAGGTCGATTGAGGCAATTTTAGACCACTTTAGGCTTCCCATGAGCAGCGTACGAACACTATGTTAAGAGGTTTGTTCACAAGTCGGACGAACGTAGCTAGCTTCAGACTCTCAGTACGGTGAGTGTGCGTGCGTGCGTCAGTCATCGGGGCAATCATATCCGGGCGTATATGCTACCATATAGCTTCTCAAGTCATATAACACAATGTACATTGTTTAGTTTAATGGGATAAGTAACCATATAGGTGGTCTAGAGTTGAATATTCAACTTTGCAAAATAAGTCTCGGGGCGGGCGGGTATAAAAAGCTTAAATTTCATCTTTCTAATGTCTACGACCATATCACGTTGAATATACCGGTTCTCGTCCGATCACCGAAGTCAAGCAGCGTCGAGCCTAGTCAGTACTTGGATGGGTGACCGCCTGGGAATACTAGGTGCCGTAGACTTTTTCATTTTTCCTCACCCACAACCGCACCCCTTTCTTTCTTTATTTCTTTGTCACTATTGTTTTATCCTGTCATTGTTATGAAAAGTTTTTCCCCCTCCCAAACCCCCCCCCCCCCACCACCACCACCGTTGAAGACATTGACTTGCCATGATATACCACTATTGTTGTGTCCTGTCATTGCAATCACAAGTTTTTCTCCAGCTCCCTTTAATTCGAGACAAGTGTATCATTAGGGCTATATATCATTCCGCATGCATGCACGCTGCACGAGTGTTCTCCCTCAGGAAAAGTGCCGAAAAGAAACAGGAGAACATCTTTCTTGATATGTTCTCAAACAAAATCTCTCGTTTTTTGTGGCTTGGATGTCGGAGTACACAAAGGGAAGTAAATGTGATGCAGAAATTAGGTCGATTGAGGCAATTTTAGACCACTTTAGGCTTCCCATGAGCAGCGTACGAACACTATGTTAAGAGGTTTGTTCACAAGTCGGACGAACGTAGCTAGCTTCAGACTCTCAGTACGGTGAGTGTGCGTGCGTGCGTCAGTCATCGGGGCAATCATATCCGGGCGTATATGCTACCATATAGCTTCTCAAGTCATATAACACAATGTACATTGTTTAGTTTAATGGGATAAGTAACCATATAGGTGGTCTAGAGTTGAATATTCAACTTTGCAAAATAAGTCTCGGGGCGGGCGGGTATAAAAAGCTTAAATTTCATCTTTCTAATGTCTACGACCATATCACGTTGAATATACCGGTTCTCGTCCGATCACCGAAGTCAAGCAGCGTCGAGCCTAGTCAGTACTTGGATGGGTGACCGCCTGGGAATACTAGGTGCCGTAGACTTTTTCATTTTTCCTCACCCACAACCGCACCCCTTTCTTTCTTTATTTCTTTGTCACTATTGTTTTATCCTGTCATTGTTATGAAAAGTTTTTCCCCCTCCCAAACCCCCCCCCCCCACCACCACCACCGTTGAAGACATTGACTTGCCATGATATACCACTATTGTTGTGTCCTGTCATTGCAATCACAAGTTTTTCTCCAGCTCCCTTTAATTCGAGACAAGTGTATCATTAGGGCTATATATCATTCCGCATGCATGCACGCTGCACGAGTGTTCTCCCTCAGGAAAAGTGCCGAAAAGAAACAGGAGAACATCTTTCTTGATATGTTCTCAAACAAAATCTCTCGTTTTTTGTGGCTTGGATGTCGGAGTACACAAAGGGAAGTAAATGTGATGCAGAAATTAGGTCGATTGAGGCAATTTTAGACCACTTTAGGCTTCCCATGAGCAGCGTACGAACACTATGTTAAGAGGTTTGTTCACAAGTCGGACGAACGTAGCTAGCTTCAGACTCTCAGTACGGTGAGTGTGCGTGCGTGCGTCAGTCATCGGGGCAATCATATCCGGGCGTATATGCTACCATATAGCTTCTCAAGTCATATAACACAATGTACATTGTTTAGTTTAATGGGATAAGTAACCATATAGGTGGTCTAGAGTTGAATATTCAACTTTGCAAAATAAGTCTCGGGCGGGCGGGTATAAAAAGCTTAAATTTCATCTTTCTAATGTCTACGACCATATCACGTTGAATATACCGGTTCTCGTCCGATCACCGAAGTCAAGCAGCGTCGAGCCTAGTCAGTACTTGGATGGGTGACCGCCTGGGAATACTAGGTGCCGTAGACTTTTTCATTTTTCCTCACCCACAACCGCACCCCTTTCTTTCTTTATTTCTTTGTCACTATTGTTTTATCCTGTCATTGTTATGAAAAGTTTTTCCCCCTCCCAAACCCCCCCCCCCCCACCACCACCACCGTTGAAGACATTGACTTGCCATGATATACCACTATTGTTGTGTCCTGTCATTGCAATCACAAGTTTTTCTCCAGCTCCCTTTAATTCGAGACAAGTGTATCATTAGGGCTATATATCATTCCGCATGCATGCACGCTGCACGAGTGTTCTCCCTCAGGAAAAGTGCCGAAAAGAAACAGGAGAACATCTTTCTTGATATGTTCTCAAACAAAATCTCTCGTTTTTTGTGGCTTGGATGTCGGAGTACACAAAGGGAAGTAAATGTGATGCAGAAATTAGGTCGATTGAGGCAATTTTAGACCACTTTAGGCTTCCCATGAGCAGCGTACGAACACTATGTTAAGAGGTTTGTTCACAAGTCGGACGAACGTAGCTAGCTTCAGACTCTCAGTACGGTGAGTGTGCGTGCGTGCGTCAGTCATCGGGGCAATCATATCCGGGCGTATATGCTACCATATAGCTTCTCAAGTCATATAACACAATGTACATTGTTTAGTTTAATGGGATAAGTAACCATATAGGTGGTCTAGAGTTGAATATTCAACTTTGCAAAATAAGTCTCGGGGCGGGCGGGTATAAAAAGCTTAAATT
>NC_092568.1:38147625-38173509 GCF_037975245.1 Apostichopus japonicus
GATAAAACAATAGTGACAAAGAAATAAAGAAAGAAAGGGGTGCGGTTGTGGGTGAGGAAAAATGAAAAAGTCTACGGCACCTAGTATTCCCAGGCGGTCACCCATCCAAGTACTGACTAGGCTCGACGCTGCTTGACTTCGGTGATCGGACGAGAACCGGTATATTCAACGTGATATGGTCGTAGACATTAGAAAGATGAAATTTAAGCTTTTTATACCCGCCCGCCCCGAGACTTATTTTGCAAAGTTGAATATTCAACTCTAGACCACCTATATGGTTACTTATCCCATTAAACTAAACAATGTACATTGTGTTATATGACTTGAGAAGCTATATGGTAGCATATACGCCCGGATATGATTGCCCCGATGACTGACGCACGCACGCACACTCACCGTACTGAGAGTCTGAAGCTAGCTACGTTCGTCCGACTTGTGAACAAACCTCTTAACATAGTGTTCGTACGCTGCTCATGGGAAGCCTAAAGTGGTCTAAAATTGCCTCAATCGACCTAATTTCTGCATCACATTTACTTCCCTTTGTGTACTCCGACATCCAAGCCACAAAAAACGAGAGATTTTGTTTGAGAACATATCAAGAAAGATGTTCTCCTGTTTCTTTTCGGCACTTTTCCTGAGGGAGAACACTCGTGCAGCGTGCATGCATGCGGAATGATATATAGCCCTAATGATACACTTGTCTCGAATTAAAGGGAGCTGGAGAAAAACTTGTGATTGCAATGACAGGACACAACAATAGTGGTATATCATGGCAAGTCAATGTCTTCAACGGTGGTGGTGGTGGGGGGGGGGGGGGTTTGGGAGGGGGAAAAACTTTTCATAACAATGACAGGATAAAACAATAGTGACAAAGAAATAAAGAAAGAAAGGGGTGCGGTTGTGGGTGAGGAAAAATGAAAAAGTCTACGGCACCTAGTATTCCCAGGCGGTCACCCATCCAAGTACTGACTAGGCTCGACGCTGCTTGACTTCGGTGATCGGACGAGAACCGGTATATTCAACGTGATATGGTCGTAGACATTAGAAAGATGAAATTTAAGCTTTTTATACCCGCCCGCCCCGAGACTTATTTTGCAAAGTTGAATATTCAACTCTAGACCACCTATATGGTTACTTATCCCATTAAACTAAACAATGTACATTGTGTTATATGACTTGAGAAGCTATATGGTAGCATATACGCCCGGATATGATTGCCCCGATGACTGACGCACGCACGCACACTCACCGTACTGAGAGTCTGAAGCTAGCTACGTTCGTCCGACTTGTGAACAAACCTCTTAACATAGTGTTCGTACGCTGCTCATGGGAAGCCTAAAGTGGTCTAAAATTGCCTCAATCGACCTAATTTCTGCATCACATTTACTTCCCTTTGTGTACTCCGACATCCAAGCCACAAAAAACGAGAGATTTTGTTTGAGAACATATCAAGAAAGATGTTCTCCTGTTTCTTTTCGGCACTTTTCCTGAGGGAGAACACTCGTGCAGCGTGCATGCATGCGGAATGATATATAGCCCTAATGATACACTTGTCTCGAATTAAAGGGAGCTGGAGAAAAACTTGTGATTGCAATGACAGGACACAACAATAGTGGTATATCATGGCAAGTCAATGTCTTCAACGGTGGTGGTGGTGGGGGGGGGGGGGTTTGGGAGGGGGAAAAACTTTTCATAACAATGACAGGATAAAACAATAGTGACAAAGAAATAAAGAAAGAAAGGGGTGCGGTTGTGGGTGAGGAAAAATGAAAAAGTCTACGGCACCTAGTATTCCCAGGCGGTCACCCATCCAAGTACTGACTAGGCTCGACGCTGCTTGACTTCGGTGATCGGACGAGAACCGGTATATTCAACGTGATATGGTCGTAGACATTAGAAAGATGAAATTTAAGCTTTTTATACCCGCCCGCCCCGAGACTTATTTTGCAAAGTTGAATATTCAACTCTAGACCACCTATATGGTTACTTATCCCATTAAACTAAACAATGTACATTGTGTTATATGACTTGAGAAGCTATATGGTAGCATATACGCCCGGATATGATTGCCCCGATGACTGACGCACGCACGCACACTCACCGTACTGAGAGTCTGAAGCTAGCTACGTTCGTCCGACTTGTGAACAAACCTCTTAACATAGTGTTCGTACGCTGCTCATGGGAAGCCTAAAGTGGTCTAAAATTGCCTCAATCGACCTAATTTCTGCATCACATTTACTTCCCTTTGTGTACTCCGACATCCAAGCCACAAAAAACGAGAGATTTTGTTTGAGAACATATCAAGAAAGATGTTCTCCTGTTTCTTTTCGGCACTTTTCCTGAGGGAGAACACTCGTGCAGCGTGCATGCATGCGGAATGATATATAGCCCTAATGATACACTTGTCTCGAATTAAAGGGAGCTGGAGAAAAACTTGTGATTGCAATGACAGGACACAACAATAGTGGTATATCATGGCAAGTCAATGTCTTCAACGGTGGTGGTGGTGGGGGGGGGGGGGGTTTGGGAGGGGGAAAAACTTTTCATAACAATGACAGGATAAAACAATAGTGACAAAGAAATAAAGAAAGAAAGGGGTGCGGTTGTGGGTGAGGAAAAATGAAAAAGTCTACGGCACCTAGTATTCCCAGGCGGTCACCCATCCAAGTACTGACTAGGCTCGACGCTGCTTGACTTCGGTGATCGGACGAGAACCGGTATATTCAACGTGATATGGTCGTAGACATTAGAAAGATGAAATTTAAGCTTTTTATACCCGCCCGCCCCGAGACTTATTTTGCAAAGTTGAATATTCAACTCTAGACCACCTATATGGTTACTTATCCCATTAAACTAAACAATGTACATTGTGTTATATGACTTGAGAAGCTATATGGTAGCATATACGCCCGGATATGATTGCCCCGATGACTGACGCACGCACGCACACTCACCGTACTGAGAGTCTGAAGCTAGCTACGTTCGTCCGACTTGTGAACAAACCTCTTAACATAGTGTTCGTACGCTGCTCATGGGAAGCCTAAAGTGGTCTAAAATTGCCTCAATCGACCTAATTTCTGCATCACATTTACTTCCCTTTGTGTACTCCGACATCCAAGCCACAAAAAACGAGAGATTTTGTTTGAGAACATATCAAGAAAGATGTTCTCCTGTTTCTTTTCGGCACTTTTCCTGAGGGAGAACACTCGTGCAGCGTGCATGCATGCGGAATGATATATAGCCCTAATGATACACTTGTCTCGAATTAAAGGGAGCTGGAGAAAAACTTGTGATTGCAATGACAGGACACAACAATAGTGGTATATCATGGCAAGTCAATGTCTTCAACGGTGGTGGTGGTGGGGGGGGGGGGGGGTTTGGGAGGGGGAAAAACTTTTCATAACAATGACAGGATAAAACAATAGTGACAAAGAAATAAAGAAAGAAAGGGGTGCGGTTGTGGGTGAGGAAAAATGAAAAAGTCTACGGCACCTAGTATTCCCAGGCGGTCACCCATCCAAGTACTGACTAGGCTCGACGCTGCTTGACTTCGGTGATCGGACGAGAACCGGTATATTCAACGTGATATGGTCGTAGACATTAGAAAGATGAAATTTAAGCTTTTTATACCCGCCCGCCCCGAGACTTATTTTGCAAAGTTGAATATTCAACTCTAGACCACCTATATGGTTACTTATCCCATTAAACTAAACAATGTACATTGTGTTATATGACTTGAGAAGCTATATGGTAGCATATACGCCCGGATATGATTGCCCCGATGACTGACGCACGCACGCACACTCACCGTACTGAGAGTCTGAAGCTAGCTACGTTCGTCCGACTTGTGAACAAACCTCTTAACATAGTGTTCGTACGCTGCTCATGGGAAGCCTAAAGTGGTCTAAAATTGCCTCAATCGACCTAATTTCTGCATCACATTTACTTCCCTTTGTGTACTCCGACATCCAAGCCACAAAAAACGAGAGATTTTGTTTGAGAACATATCAAGAAAGATGTTCTCCTGTTTCTTTTCGGCACTTTTCCTGAGGGAGAACACTCGTGCAGCGTGCATGCATGCGGAATGATATATAGCCCTAATGATACACTTGTCTCGAATTAAAGGGAGCTGGAGAAAAACTTGTGATTGCAATGACAGGACACAACAATAGTGGTATATCATGGCAAGTCAATGTCTTCAACGGTGGTGGTGGTGGGGGGGGGGGGGTTTGGGAGGGGGAAAAACTTTTCATAACAATGACAGGATAAAACAATAGTGACAAAGAAATAAAGAAAGAAAGGGGTGCGGTTGTGGGTGAGGAAAAATGAAAAAGTCTACGGCACCTAGTATTCCCAGGCGGTCACCCATCCAAGTACTGACTAGGCTCGACGCTGCTTGACTTCGGTGATCGGACGAGAACCGGTATATTCAACGTGATATGGTCGTAGACATTAGAAAGATGAAATTTAAGCTTTTTATACCCGCCCGCCCCGAGACTTATTTTGCAAAGTTGAATATTCAACTCTAGACCACCTATATGGTTACTTATCCCATTAAACTAAACAATGTACATTGTGTTATATGACTTGAGAAGCTATATGGTAGCATATACGCCCGGATATGATTGCCCCGATGACTGACGCACGCACGCACACTCACCGTACTGAGAGTCTGAAGCTAGCTACGTTCGTCCGACTTGTGAACAAACCTCTTAACATAGTGTTCGTACGCTGCTCATGGGAAGCCTAAAGTGGTCTAAAATTGCCTCAATCGACCTAATTTCTGCATCACATTTACTTCCCTTTGTGTACTCCGACATCCAAGCCACAAAAAACGAGAGATTTTGTTTGAGAACATATCAAGAAAGATGTTCTCCTGTTTCTTTTCGGCACTTTTCCTGAGGGAGAACACTCGTGCAGCGTGCATGCATGCGGAATGATATATAGCCCTAATGATACACTTGTCTCGAATTAAAGGGAGCTGGAGAAAAACTTGTGATTGCAATGACAGGACACAACAATAGTGGTATATCATGGCAAGTCAATGTCTTCAACGGTGGTGGTGGTGGGGGGGGGGGGTTTGGGAGGGGGAAAAACTTTTCATAACAATGACAGGATAAAACAATAGTGACAAAGAAATAAAGAAAGAAAGGGGTGCGGTTGTGGGTGAGGAAAAATGAAAAAGTCTACGGCACCTAGTATTCCCAGGCGGTCACCCATCCAAGTACTGACTAGGCTCGACGCTGCTTGACTTCGGTGATCGGACGAGAACCGGTATATTCAACGTGATATGGTCGTAGACATTAGAAAGATGAAATTTAAGCTTTTTATACCCGCCCGCCCCGAGACTTATTTTGCAAAGTTGAATATTCAACTCTAGACCACCTATATGGTTACTTATCCCATTAAACTAAACAATGTACATTGTGTTATATGACTTGAGAAGCTATATGGTAGCATATACGCCCGGATATGATTGCCCCGATGACTGACGCACGCACGCACACTCACCGTACTGAGAGTCTGAAGCTAGCTACGTTCGTCCGACTTGTGAACAAACCTCTTAACATAGTGTTCGTACGCTGCTCATGGGAAGCCTAAAGTGGTCTAAAATTGCCTCAATCGACCTAATTTCTGCATCACATTTACTTCCCTTTGTGTACTCCGACATCCAAGCCACAAAAAACGAGAGATTTTGTTTGAGAACATATCAAGAAAGATGTTCTCCTGTTTCTTTTCGGCACTTTTCCTGAGGGAGAACACTCGTGCAGCGTGCATGCATGCGGAATGATATATAGCCCTAATGATACACTTGTCTCGAATTAAAGGGAGCTGGAGAAAAACTTGTGATTGCAATGACAGGACACAACAATAGTGGTATATCATGGCAAGTCAATGTCTTCAACGGTGGTGGTGGTGGGGGGGGGGGGTTTGGGAGGGGGAAAAACTTTTCATAACAATGACAGGATAAAACAATAGTGACAAAGAAATAAAGAAAGAAAGGGGTGCGGTTGTGGGTGAGGAAAAATGAAAAAGTCTACGGCACCTAGTATTCCCAGGCGGTCACCCATCCAAGTACTGACTAGGCTCGACGCTGCTTGACTTCGGTGATCGGACGAGAACCGGTATATTCAACGTGATATGGTCGTAGACATTAGAAAGATGAAATTTAAGCTTTTTATACCCGCCCGCCCCGAGACTTATTTTGCAAAGTTGAATATTCAACTCTAGACCACCTATATGGTTACTTATCCCATTAAACTAAACAATGTACATTGTGTTATATGACTTGAGAAGCTATATGGTAGCATATACGCCCGGATATGATTGCCCCGATGACTGACGCACGCACGCACACTCACCGTACTGAGAGTCTGAAGCTAGCTACGTTCGTCCGACTTGTGAACAAACCTCTTAACATAGTGTTCGTACGCTGCTCATGGGAAGCCTAAAGTGGTCTAAAATTGCCTCAATCGACCTAATTTCTGCATCACATTTACTTCCCTTTGTGTACTCCGACATCCAAGCCACAAAAAACGAGAGATTTTGTTTGAGAACATATCAAGAAAGATGTTCTCCTGTTTCTTTTCGGCACTTTTCCTGAGGGAGAACACTCGTGCAGCGTGCATGCATGCGGAATGATATATAGCCCTAATGATACACTTGTCTCGAATTAAAGGGAGCTGGAGAAAAACTTGTGATTGCAATGACAGGACACAACAATAGTGGTATATCATGGCAAGTCAATGTCTTCAACGGTGGTGGTGGTGGGGGGGGGGGGGTTTGGGAGGGGGAAAAACTTTTCATAACAATGACAGGATAAAACAATAGTGACAAAGAAATAAAGAAAGAAAGGGGTGCGGTTGTGGGTGAGGAAAAATGAAAAAGTCTACGGCACCTAGTATTCCCAGGCGGTCACCCATCCAAGTACTGACTAGGCTCGACGCTGCTTGACTTCGGTGATCGGACGAGAACCGGTATATTCAACGTGATATGGTCGTAGACATTAGAAAGATGAAATTTAAGCTTTTTATACCCGCCCGCCCCGAGACTTATTTTGCAAAGTTGAATATTCAACTCTAGACCACCTATATGGTTACTTATCCCATTAAACTAAACAATGTACATTGTGTTATATGACTTGAGAAGCTATATGGTAGCATATACGCCCGGATATGATTGCCCCGATGACTGACGCACGCACGCACACTCACCGTACTGAGAGTCTGAAGCTAGCTACGTTCGTCCGACTTGTGAACAAACCTCTTAACATAGTGTTCGTACGCTGCTCATGGGAAGCCTAAAGTGGTCTAAAATTGCCTCAATCGACCTAATTTCTGCATCACATTTACTTCCCTTTGTGTACTCCGACATCCAAGCCACAAAAAACGAGAGATTTTGTTTGAGAACATATCAAGAAAGATGTTCTCCTGTTTCTTTTCGGCACTTTTCCTGAGGGAGAACACTCGTGCAGCGTGCATGCATGCGGAATGATATATAGCCCTAATGATACACTTGTCTCGAATTAAAGGGAGCTGGAGAAAAACTTGTGATTGCAATGACAGGACACAACAATAGTGGTATATCATGGCAAGTCAATGTCTTCAACGGTGGTGGTGGTGGGGGGGGGGGGGGTTTGGGAGGGGGAAAAACTTTTCATAACAATGACAGGATAAAACAATAGTGACAAAGAAATAAAGAAAGAAAGGGGTGCGGTTGTGGGTGAGGAAAAATGAAAAAGTCTACGGCACCTAGTATTCCCAGGCGGTCACCCATCCAAGTACTGACTAGGCTCGACGCTGCTTGACTTCGGTGATCGGACGAGAACCGGTATATTCAACGTGATATGGTCGTAGACATTAGAAAGATGAAATTTAAGCTTTTTATACCCGCCCGCCCCGAGACTTATTTTGCAAAGTTGAATATTCAACTCTAGACCACCTATATGGTTACTTATCCCATTAAACTAAACAATGTACATTGTGTTATATGACTTGAGAAGCTATATGGTAGCATATACGCCCGGATATGATTGCCCCGATGACTGACGCACGCACGCACACTCACCGTACTGAGAGTCTGAAGCTAGCTACGTTCGTCCGACTTGTGAACAAACCTCTTAACATAGTGTTCGTACGCTGCTCATGGGAAGCCTAAAGTGGTCTAAAATTGCCTCAATCGACCTAATTTCTGCATCACATTTACTTCCCTTTGTGTACTCCGACATCCAAGCCACAAAAAACGAGAGATTTTGTTTGAGAACATATCAAGAAAGATGTTCTCCTGTTTCTTTTCGGCACTTTTCCTGAGGGAGAACACTCGTGCAGCGTGCATGCATGCGGAATGATATATAGCCCTAATGATACACTTGTCTCGAATTAAAGGGAGCTGGAGAAAAACTTGTGATTGCAATGACAGGACACAACAATAGTGGTATATCATGGCAAGTCAATGTCTTCAACGGTGGTGGTGGTGGGGGGGGGGGGGTTTGGGAGGGGGAAAAACTTTTCATAACAATGACAGGATAAAACAATAGTGACAAAGAAATAAAGAAAGAAAGGGGTGCGGTTGTGGGTGAGGAAAAATGAAAAAGTCTACGGCACCTAGTATTCCCAGGCGGTCACCCATCCAAGTACTGACTAGGCTCGACGCTGCTTGACTTCGGTGATCGGACGAGAACCGGTATATTCAACGTGATATGGTCGTAGACATTAGAAAGATGAAATTTAAGCTTTTTATACCCGCCCGCCCCGAGACTTATTTTGCAAAGTTGAATATTCAACTCTAGACCACCTATATGGTTACTTATCCCATTAAACTAAACAATGTACATTGTGTTATATGACTTGAGAAGCTATATGGTAGCATATACGCCCGGATATGATTGCCCCGATGACTGACGCACGCACGCACACTCACCGTACTGAGAGTCTGAAGCTAGCTACGTTCGTCCGACTTGTGAACAAACCTCTTAACATAGTGTTCGTACGCTGCTCATGGGAAGCCTAAAGTGGTCTAAAATTGCCTCAATCGACCTAATTTCTGCATCACATTTACTTCCCTTTGTGTACTCCGACATCCAAGCCACAAAAAACGAGAGATTTTGTTTGAGAACATATCAAGAAAGATGTTCTCCTGTTTCTTTTCGGCACTTTTCCTGAGGGAGAACACTCGTGCAGCGTGCATGCATGCGGAATGATATATAGCCCTAATGATACACTTGTCTCGAATTAAAGGGAGCTGGAGAAAAACTTGTGATTGCAATGACAGGACACAACAATAGTGGTATATCATGGCAAGTCAATGTCTTCAACGGTGGTGGTGGTGGGGGGGGGGGGTTTGGGAGGGGGAAAAACTTTTCATAACAATGACAGGATAAAACAATAGTGACAAAGAAATAAAGAAAGAAAGGGGTGCGGTTGTGGGTGAGGAAAAATGAAAAAGTCTACGGCACCTAGTATTCCCAGGCGGTCACCCATCCAAGTACTGACTAGGCTCGACGCTGCTTGACTTCGGTGATCGGACGAGAACCGGTATATTCAACGTGATATGGTCGTAGACATTAGAAAGATGAAATTTAAGCTTTTTATACCCGCCCGCCCCGAGACTTATTTTGCAAAGTTGAATATTCAACTCTAGACCACCTATATGGTTACTTATCCCATTAAACTAAACAATGTACATTGTGTTATATGACTTGAGAAGCTATATGGTAGCATATACGCCCGGATATGATTGCCCCGATGACTGACGCACGCACGCACACTCACCGTACTGAGAGTCTGAAGCTAGCTACGTTCGTCCGACTTGTGAACAAACCTCTTAACATAGTGTTCGTACGCTGCTCATGGGAAGCCTAAAGTGGTCTAAAATTGCCTCAATCGACCTAATTTCTGCATCACATTTACTTCCCTTTGTGTACTCCGACATCCAAGCCACAAAAAACGAGAGATTTTGTTTGAGAACATATCAAGAAAGATGTTCTCCTGTTTCTTTTCGGCACTTTTCCTGAGGGAGAACACTCGTGCAGCGTGCATGCATGCGGAATGATATATAGCCCTAATGATACACTTGTCTCGAATTAAAGGGAGCTGGAGAAAAACTTGTGATTGCAATGACAGGACACAACAATAGTGGTATATCATGGCAAGTCAATGTCTTCAACGGTGGTGGTGGTGGGGGGGGGGGGTTTGGGAGGGGGAAAAACTTTTCATAACAATGACAGGATAAAACAATAGTGACAAAGAAATAAAGAAAGAAAGGGGTGCGGTTGTGGGTGAGGAAAAATGAAAAAGTCTACGGCACCTAGTATTCCCAGGCGGTCACCCATCCAAGTACTGACTAGGCTCGACGCTGCTTGACTTCGGTGATCGGACGAGAACCGGTATATTCAACGTGATATGGTCGTAGACATTAGAAAGATGAAATTTAAGCTTTTTATACCCGCCCGCCCCGAGACTTATTTTGCAAAGTTGAATATTCAACTCTAGACCACCTATATGGTTACTTATCCCATTAAACTAAACAATGTACATTGTGTTATATGACTTGAGAAGCTATATGGTAGCATATACGCCCGGATATGATTGCCCCGATGACTGACGCACGCACGCACACTCACCGTACTGAGAGTCTGAAGCTAGCTACGTTCGTCCGACTTGTGAACAAACCTCTTAACATAGTGTTCGTACGCTGCTCATGGGAAGCCTAAAGTGGTCTAAAATTGCCTCAATCGACCTAATTTCTGCATCACATTTACTTCCCTTTGTGTACTCCGACATCCAAGCCACAAAAAACGAGAGATTTTGTTTGAGAACATATCAAGAAAGATGTTCTCCTGTTTCTTTTCGGCACTTTTCCTGAGGGAGAACACTCGTGCAGCGTGCATGCATGCGGAATGATATATAGCCCTAATGATACACTTGTCTCGAATTAAAGGGAGCTGGAGAAAAACTTGTGATTGCAATGACAGGACACAACAATAGTGGTATATCATGGCAAGTCAATGTCTTCAACGGTGGTGGTGGTGGGGGGGGGGGGGTTTGGGAGGGGGAAAAACTTTTCATAACAATGACAGGATAAAACAATAGTGACAAAGAAATAAAGAAAGAAAGGGGTGCGGTTGTGGGTGAGGAAAAATGAAAAAGTCTACGGCACCTAGTATTCCCAGGCGGTCACCCATCCAAGTACTGACTAGGCTCGACGCTGCTTGACTTCGGTGATCGGACGAGAACCGGTATATTCAACGTGATATGGTCGTAGACATTAGAAAGATGAAATTTAAGCTTTTTATACCCGCCCGCCCCGAGACTTATTTTGCAAAGTTGAATATTCAACTCTAGACCACCTATATGGTTACTTATCCCATTAAACTAAACAATGTACATTGTGTTATATGACTTGAGAAGCTATATGGTAGCATATACGCCCGGATATGATTGCCCCGATGACTGACGCACGCACGCACACTCACCGTACTGAGAGTCTGAAGCTAGCTACGTTCGTCCGACTTGTGAACAAACCTCTTAACATAGTGTTCGTACGCTGCTCATGGGAAGCCTAAAGTGGTCTAAAATTGCCTCAATCGACCTAATTTCTGCATCACATTTACTTCCCTTTGTGTACTCCGACATCCAAGCCACAAAAAACGAGAGATTTTGTTTGAGAACATATCAAGAAAGATGTTCTCCTGTTTCTTTTCGGCACTTTTCCTGAGGGAGAACACTCGTGCAGCGTGCATGCATGCGGAATGATATATAGCCCTAATGATACACTTGTCTCGAATTAAAGGGAGCTGGAGAAAAACTTGTGATTGCAATGACAGGACACAACAATAGTGGTATATCATGGCAAGTCAATGTCTTCAACGGTGGTGGTGGTGGGGGGGGGGGTTTGGGAGGGGGAAAAACTTTTCATAACAATGACAGGATAAAACAATAGTGACAAAGAAATAAAGAAAGAAAGGGGTGCGGTTGTGGGTGAGGAAAAATGAAAAAGTCTACGGCACCTAGTATTCCCAGGCGGTCACCCATCCAAGTACTGACTAGGCTCGACGCTGCTTGACTTCGGTGATCGGACGAGAACCGGTATATTCAACGTGATATGGTCGTAGACATTAGAAAGATGAAATTTAAGCTTTTTATACCCGCCCGCCCCGAGACTTATTTTGCAAAGTTGAATATTCAACTCTAGACCACCTATATGGTTACTTATCCCATTAAACTAAACAATGTACATTGTGTTATATGACTTGAGAAGCTATATGGTAGCATATACGCCCGGATATGATTGCCCCGATGACTGACGCACGCACGCACACTCACCGTACTGAGAGTCTGAAGCTAGCTACGTTCGTCCGACTTGTGAACAAACCTCTTAACATAGTGTTCGTACGCTGCTCATGGGAAGCCTAAAGTGGTCTAAAATTGCCTCAATCGACCTAATTTCTGCATCACATTTACTTCCCTTTGTGTACTCCGACATCCAAGCCACAAAAAACGAGAGATTTTGTTTGAGAACATATCAAGAAAGATGTTCTCCTGTTTCTTTTCGGCACTTTTCCTGAGGGAGAACACTCGTGCAGCGTGCATGCATGCGGAATGATATATAGCCCTAATGATACACTTGTCTCGAATTAAAGGGAGCTGGAGAAAAACTTGTGATTGCAATGACAGGACACAACAATAGTGGTATATCATGGCAAGTCAATGTCTTCAACGGTGGTGGTGGTGGGGGGGGGGGGGGGTTTGGGAGGGGGAAAAACTTTTCATAACAATGACAGGATAAAACAATAGTGACAAAGAAATAAAGAAAGAAAGGGGTGCGGTTGTGGGTGAGGAAAAATGAAAAAGTCTACGGCACCTAGTATTCCCAGGCGGTCACCCATCCAAGTACTGACTAGGCTCGACGCTGCTTGACTTCGGTGATCGGACGAGAACCGGTATATTCAACGTGATATGGTCGTAGACATTAGAAAGATGAAATTTAAGCTTTTTATACCCGCCCGCCCCGAGACTTATTTTGCAAAGTTGAATATTCAACTCTAGACCACCTATATGGTTACTTATCCCATTAAACTAAACAATGTACATTGTGTTATATGACTTGAGAAGCTATATGGTAGCATATACGCCCGGATATGATTGCCCCGATGACTGACGCACGCACGCACACTCACCGTACTGAGAGTCTGAAGCTAGCTACGTTCGTCCGACTTGTGAACAAACCTCTTAACATAGTGTTCGTACGCTGCTCATGGGAAGCCTAAAGTGGTCTAAAATTGCCTCAATCGACCTAATTTCTGCATCACATTTACTTCCCTTTGTGTACTCCGACATCCAAGCCACAAAAAACGAGAGATTTTGTTTGAGAACATATCAAGAAAGATGTTCTCCTGTTTCTTTTCGGCACTTTTCCTGAGGGAGAACACTCGTGCAGCGTGCATGCATGCGGAATGATATATAGCCCTAATGATACACTTGTCTCGAATTAAAGGGAGCTGGAGAAAAACTTGTGATTGCAATGACAGGACACAACAATAGTGGTATATCATGGCAAGTCAATGTCTTCAACGGTGGTGGTGGTGGGGGGGGGGGGGTTTGGGAGGGGGAAAAACTTTTCATAACAATGACAGGATAAAACAATAGTGACAAAGAAATAAAGAAAGAAAGGGGTGCGGTTGTGGGTGAGGAAAAATGAAAAAGTCTACGGCACCTAGTATTCCCAGGCGGTCACCCATCCAAGTACTGACTAGGCTCGACGCTGCTTGACTTCGGTGATCGGACGAGAACCGGTATATTCAACGTGATATGGTCGTAGACATTAGAAAGATGAAATTTAAGCTTTTTATACCCGCCCGCCCCGAGACTTATTTTGCAAAGTTGAATATTCAACTCTAGACCACCTATATGGTTACTTATCCCATTAAACTAAACAATGTACATTGTGTTATATGACTTGAGAAGCTATATGGTAGCATATACGCCCGGATATGATTGCCCCGATGACTGACGCACGCACGCACACTCACCGTACTGAGAGTCTGAAGCTAGCTACGTTCGTCCGACTTGTGAACAAACCTCTTAACATAGTGTTCGTACGCTGCTCATGGGAAGCCTAAAGTGGTCTAAAATTGCCTCAATCGACCTAATTTCTGCATCACATTTACTTCCCTTTGTGTACTCCGACATCCAAGCCACAAAAAACGAGAGATTTTGTTTGAGAACATATCAAGAAAGATGTTCTCCTGTTTCTTTTCGGCACTTTTCCTGAGGGAGAACACTCGTGCAGCGTGCATGCATGCGGAATGATATATAGCCCTAATGATACACTTGTCTCGAATTAAAGGGAGCTGGAGAAAAACTTGTGATTGCAATGACAGGACACAACAATAGTGGTATATCATGGCAAGTCAATGTCTTCAACGGTGGTGGTGGTGGGGGGGGGGGGTTTGGGAGGGGGAAAAACTTTTCATAACAATGACAGGATAAAACAATAGTGACAAAGAAATAAAGAAAGAAAGGGGTGCGGTTGTGGGTGAGGAAAAATGAAAAAGTCTACGGCACCTAGTATTCCCAGGCGGTCACCCATCCAAGTACTGACTAGGCTCGACGCTGCTTGACTTCGGTGATCGGACGAGAACCGGTATATTCAACGTGATATGGTCGTAGACATTAGAAAGATGAAATTTAAGCTTTTTATACCCGCCCGCCCCGAGACTTATTTTGCAAAGTTGAATATTCAACTCTAGACCACCTATATGGTTACTTATCCCATTAAACTAAACAATGTACATTGTGTTATATGACTTGAGAAGCTATATGGTAGCATATACGCCCGGATATGATTGCCCCGATGACTGACGCACGCACGCACACTCACCGTACTGAGAGTCTGAAGCTAGCTACGTTCGTCCGACTTGTGAACAAACCTCTTAACATAGTGTTCGTACGCTGCTCATGGGAAGCCTAAAGTGGTCTAAAATTGCCTCAATCGACCTAATTTCTGCATCACATTTACTTCCCTTTGTGTACTCCGACATCCAAGCCACAAAAAACGAGAGATTTTGTTTGAGAACATATCAAGAAAGATGTTCTCCTGTTTCTTTTCGGCACTTTTCCTGAGGGAGAACACTCGTGCAGCGTGCATGCATGCGGAATGATATATAGCCCTAATGATACACTTGTCTCGAATTAAAGGGAGCTGGAGAAAAACTTGTGATTGCAATGACAGGACACAACAATAGTGGTATATCATGGCAAGTCAATGTCTTCAACGGTGGTGGTGGTGGGGGGGGGGGGGGGTTTGGGAGGGGGAAAAACTTTTCATAACAATGACAGGATAAAACAATAGTGACAAAGAAATAAAGAAAGAAAGGGGTGCGGTTGTGGGTGAGGAAAAATGAAAAAGTCTACGGCACCTAGTATTCCCAGGCGGTCACCCATCCAAGTACTGACTAGGCTCGACGCTGCTTGACTTCGGTGATCGGACGAGAACCGGTATATTCAACGTGATATGGTCGTAGACATTAGAAAGATGAAATTTAAGCTTTTTATACCCGCCCGCCCCGAGACTTATTTTGCAAAGTTGAATATTCAACTCTAGACCACCTATATGGTTACTTATCCCATTAAACTAAACAATGTACATTGTGTTATATGACTTGAGAAGCTATATGGTAGCATATACGCCCGGATATGATTGCCCCGATGACTGACGCACGCACGCACACTCACCGTACTGAGAGTCTGAAGCTAGCTACGTTCGTCCGACTTGTGAACAAACCTCTTAACATAGTGTTCGTACGCTGCTCATGGGAAGCCTAAAGTGGTCTAAAATTGCCTCAATCGACCTAATTTCTGCATCACATTTACTTCCCTTTGTGTACTCCGACATCCAAGCCACAAAAAACGAGAGATTTTGTTTGAGAACATATCAAGAAAGATGTTCTCCTGTTTCTTTTCGGCACTTTTCCTGAGGGAGAACACTCGTGCAGCGTGCATGCATGCGGAATGATATATAGCCCTAATGATACACTTGTCTCGAATTAAAGGGAGCTGGAGAAAAACTTGTGATTGCAATGACAGGACACAACAATAGTGGTATATCATGGCAAGTCAATGTCTTCAACGGTGGTGGTGGTGGGGGGGGGGGGTTTGGGAGGGGGAAAAACTTTTCATAACAATGACAGGATAAAACAATAGTGACAAAGAAATAAAGAAAGAAAGGGGTGCGGTTGTGGGTGAGGAAAAATGAAAAAGTCTACGGCACCTAGTATTCCCAGGCGGTCACCCATCCAAGTACTGACTAGGCTCGACGCTGCTTGACTTCGGTGATCGGACGAGAACCGGTATATTCAACGTGATATGGTCGTAGACATTAGAAAGATGAAATTTAAGCTTTTTATACCCGCCCGCCCCGAGACTTATTTTGCAAAGTTGAATATTCAACTCTAGACCACCTATATGGTTACTTATCCCATTAAACTAAACAATGTACATTGTGTTATATGACTTGAGAAGCTATATGGTAGCATATACGCCCGGATATGATTGCCCCGATGACTGACGCACGCACGCACACTCACCGTACTGAGAGTCTGAAGCTAGCTACGTTCGTCCGACTTGTGAACAAACCTCTTAACATAGTGTTCGTACGCTGCTCATGGGAAGCCTAAAGTGGTCTAAAATTGCCTCAATCGACCTAATTTCTGCATCACATTTACTTCCCTTTGTGTACTCCGACATCCAAGCCACAAAAAACGAGAGATTTTGTTTGAGAACATATCAAGAAAGATGTTCTCCTGTTTCTTTTCGGCACTTTTCCTGAGGGAGAACACTCGTGCAGCGTGCATGCATGCGGAATGATATATAGCCCTAATGATACACTTGTCTCGAATTAAAGGGAGCTGGAGAAAAACTTGTGATTGCAATGACAGGACACAACAATAGTGGTATATCATGGCAAGTCAATGTCTTCAACGGTGGTGGTGGTGGGGGGGGGGGTTTGGGAGGGGGAAAAACTTTTCATAACAATGACAGGATAAAACAATAGTGACAAAGAAATAAAGAAAGAAAGGGGTGCGGTTGTGGGTGAGGAAAAATGAAAAAGTCTACGGCACCTAGTATTCCCAGGCGGTCACCCATCCAAGTACTGACTAGGCTCGACGCTGCTTGACTTCGGTGATCGGACGAGAACCGGTATATTCAACGTGATATGGTCGTAGACATTAGAAAGATGAAATTTAAGCTTTTTATACCCGCCCGCCCCGAGACTTATTTTGCAAAGTTGAATATTCAACTCTAGACCACCTATATGGTTACTTATCCCATTAAACTAAACAATGTACATTGTGTTATATGACTTGAGAAGCTATATGGTAGCATATACGCCCGGATATGATTGCCCCGATGACTGACGCACGCACGCACACTCACCGTACTGAGAGTCTGAAGCTAGCTACGTTCGTCCGACTTGTGAACAAACCTCTTAAAGGAATTGTCTGGTGGAAGATTTTGATACATTGTCCTTGTAGTTATTATTTTTCTCTTTCTAACCATGTAAAAATTGTCCCCATTCGACGTTTTCTTCTTGTAGAAATCTGGTTTTCAAATTCACCAGTTTCTCACCAAAAGTACCGTTTGTTCGAACGCTTCAATATGGTGATTGACGTAGTGCTTGCAGATAGGCAAAACAGGCGACTTGAAGTTAGCACTCCCAATTCCGCAGCAAATTAACTCACGTGTAAGCACATTGAATTGCCTCATATATATAACGTACATACTGGCGAACGTATATACTACGATGCTCAGTTGGTGTATAGCGTTACACATAGTACACTCACACTCAAACCACAGTTCATTAACTGTTCGTCGAAATCGCTGAAATAAATTTCACGGATCAAATTAACAGTAAAAGGAAACTTATAAAGTATTCGTTAAACCGAAAGATGAAACTTGGCGGGATCGATGTCATCGCAGAACTGTCCGATTGTAACGCTAGAGTAGCCTATACACGCGAACATTCTTCGCGCTGGAGCTGGATACCGCGATGTATAAACAACGAAGAGCCTGCTGTTAAAACTTATCTTGTGTTACACAAAGACCACGAAACCACCGATCTACTACATATATTGCGGCTTAAGGAGTTTTTTAAATTATATCTAATTTATAAGAAATTTCACCGGAAATTATTGAAGAAATTGATCGATTCGTTGTCAGAGCAGAATATAGCACTGAGAAGCTTAGGCTTCGCAGAACTGTCCGATTGTGAACGTTTGAGTATAGCCTACATGCGAACATTTTTCGCGTTGGAGCTGGATAGCGCGATGTATAGCCTGAACAACTCAGAGTCTGCTGTTAAAATTTACCTTGTGTTACACAAAGACCACGGAACCACCGCTCAAGTACATGGCGGCTTAAGGAGTTTTTGAAAACATATCTAATTTTTAAGAAATTTCACCGGAAATTAAGGAAGAAATTTATCTGTATACAAACGCTGTTTTTGTTGTGATTACCGTATAGGTACTGTGCGGAGGGTGGGTTATGACGCAATCTGCTATGGCAGAGCTGACGTCACGTATTGTACTGTTCAAATCATTTTTGAAATGTCTATCCATAACGATTAAAAAATCGTTTCTCTGTCAAACGCAACATTAGCGTTCTCATACTTTGACAACATGTTTGGAAAATTATTTACTATTTTTTAAGGTAACTTCTTTGGGCCACCAGACAATCCTTTTAACATAGTGTTCGTACGCTGCTCATGGGAAGCCTAAAGTGGTCTAAAATTGCCTCAATCGACCTAATTTCTGCATCACATTTACTTCCCTTTGTGTACTCCGACATCCAAGCCACAAAAAACGAGAGATTTTGTTTGAGAACATATCAAGAAAGATGTTCTCCTGTTTCTTTTCGGCACTTTTCCTGAGGGAGAACACTCGTGCAGCGTGCATGCATGCGGAATGATATATAGCCCTAATGATACACTTGTCTCGAATTAAAGGGAGCTGGAGAAAAACTTGTGATTGCAATGACAGGACACAACAATAGTGGTATATCATGGCAAGTCAATGTCTTCAACGGTGGTGGTGGTGGGGGGGGGGGGTTTGGGAGGGGGAAAAACTTTTCATAACAATGACAGGATAAAACAATAGTGACAAAGAAATAAAGAAAGAAAGGGGTGCGGTTGTGGGTGAGGAAAAATGAAAAAGTCTACGGCACCTAGTATTCCCAGGCGGTCACCCATCCAAGTACTGACTAGGCTCGACGCTGCTTGACTTCGGTGATCGGACGAGAACCGGTATATTCAACGTGATATGGTCGTAGACATTAGAAAGATGAAATTTAAGCTTTTTATACCCGCCCGCCCCGAGACTTATTTTGCAAAGTTGAATATTCAACTCTAGACCACCTATATGGTTACTTATCCCATTAAACTAAACAATGTACATTGTGTTATATGACTTGAGAAGCTATATGGTAGCATATACGCCCGGATATGATTGCCCCGATGACTGACGCACGCACGCACACTCACCGTACTGAGAGTCTGAAGCTAGCTACGTTCGTCCGACTTGTGAACAAACCTCTTAACATAGTGTTCGTACGCTGCTCATGGGAAGCCTAAAGTGGTCTAAAATTGCCTCAATCGACCTAATTTCTGCATCACATTTACTTCCCTTTGTGTACTCCGACATCCAAGCCACAAAAAACGAGAGATTTTGTTTGAGAACATATCAAGAAAGATGTTCTCCTGTTTCTTTTCGGCACTTTTCCTGAGGGAGAACACTCGTGCAGCGTGCATGCATGCGGAATGATATATAGCCCTAATGATACACTTGTCTCGAATTAAAGGGAGCTGGAGAAAAACTTGTGATTGCAATGACAGGACACAACAATAGTGGTATATCATGGCAAGTCAATGTCTTCAACGGTGGTGGTGGTGGGGGGGGGGGGTTTGGGAGGGGGAAAAACTTTTCATAACAATGACAGGATAAAACAATAGTGACAAAGAAATAAAGAAAGAAAGGGGTGCGGTTGTGGGTGAGGAAAAATGAAAAAGTCTACGGCACCTAGTATTCCCAGGCGGTCACCCATCCAAGTACTGACTAGGCTCGACGCTGCTTGACTTCGGTGATCGGACGAGAACCGGTATATTCAACGTGATATGGTCGTAGACATTAGAAAGATGAAATTTAAGCTTTTTATACCCGCCCGCCCCGAGACTTATTTTGCAAAGTTGAATATTCAACTCTAGACCACCTATATGGTTACTTATCCCATTAAACTAAACAATGTACATTGTGTTATATGACTTGAGAAGCTATATGGTAGCATATACGCCCGGATATGATTGCCCCGATGACTGACGCACGCACGCACACTCACCGTACTGAGAGTCTGAAGCTAGCTACGTTCGTCCGACTTGTGAACAAACCTCTTAACATAGTGTTCGTACGCTGCTCATGGGAAGCCTAAAGTGGTCTAAAATTGCCTCAATCGACCTAATTTCTGCATCACATTTACTTCCCTTTGTGTACTCCGACATCCAAGCCACAAAAAACGAGAGATTTTGTTTGAGAACATATCAAGAAAGATGTTCTCCTGTTTCTTTTCGGCACTTTTCCTGAGGGAGAACACTCGTGCAGCGTGCATGCATGCGGAATGATATATAGCCCTAATGATACACTTGTCTCGAATTAAAGGGAGCTGGAGAAAAACTTGTGATTGCAATGACAGGACACAACAATAGTGGTATATCATGGCAAGTCAATGTCTTCAACGGTGGTGGTGGTGGGGGGGGGGGGGTTTGGGAGGGGGAAAAACTTTTCATAACAATGACAGGATAAAACAATAGTGACAAAGAAATAAAGAAAGAAAGGGGTGCGGTTGTGGGTGAGGAAAAATGAAAAAGTCTACGGCACCTAGTATTCCCAGGCGGTCACCCATCCAAGTACTGACTAGGCTCGACGCTGCTTGACTTCGGTGATCGGACGAGAACCGGTATATTCAACGTGATATGGTCGTAGACATTAGAAAGATGAAATTTAAGCTTTTTATACCCGCCCGCCCCGAGACTTATTTTGCAAAGTTGAATATTCAACTCTAGACCACCTATATGGTTACTTATCCCATTAAACTAAACAATGTACATTGTGTTATATGACTTGAGAAGCTATATGGTAGCATATACGCCCGGATATGATTGCCCCGATGACTGACGCACGCACGCACACTCACCGTACTGAGAGTCTGAAGCTAGCTACGTTCGTCCGACTTGTGAACAAACCTCTTAACATAGTGTTCGTACGCTGCTCATGGGAAGCCTAAAGTGGTCTAAAATTGCCTCAATCGACCTAATTTCTGCATCACATTTACTTCCCTTTGTGTACTCCGACATCCAAGCCACAAAAAACGAGAGATTTTGTTTGAGAACATATCAAGAAAGATGTTCTCCTGTTTCTTTTCGGCACTTTTCCTGAGGGAGAACACTCGTGCAGCGTGCATGCATGCGGAATGATATATAGCCCTAATGATACACTTGTCTCGAATTAAAGGGAGCTGGAGAAAAACTTGTGATTGCAATGACAGGACACAACAATAGTGGTATATCATGGCAAGTCAATGTCTTCAACGGTGGTGGTGGTGGGGGGGGGGGTTTGGGAGGGGGAAAAACTTTTCATAACAATGACAGGATAAAACAATAGTGACAAAGAAATAAAGAAAGAAAGGGGTGCGGTTGTGGGTGAGGAAAAATGAAAAAGTCTACGGCACCTAGTATTCCCAGGCGGTCACCCATCCAAGTACTGACTAGGCTCGACGCTGCTTGACTTCGGTGATCGGACGAGAACCGGTATATTCAACGTGATATGGTCGTAGACATTAGAAAGATGAAATTTAAGCTTTTTATACCCGCCCGCCCCGAGACTTATTTTGCAAAGTTGAATATTCAACTCTAGACCACCTATATGGTTACTTATCCCATTAAACTAAACAATGTACATTGTGTTATATGACTTGAGAAGCTATATGGTAGCATATACGCCCGGA
The DNA here is from genome assembly GCF_037975245.1 of Apostichopus japonicus. Lineage (NCBI taxonomy): Eukaryota > Metazoa > Echinodermata > Holothuroidea > Aspidochirotida > Stichopodidae > Apostichopus > Apostichopus japonicus. The sequence continues at coordinate 38,169,675 of NC_092568.1, forward strand.
TATGATTGCCCCGATGACTGACGCACGCACGCACACTCACCGTACTGAGAGTCTGAAGCTAGCTACGTTCGTCCGACTTGTGAACAAACCTCTTAACATAGTGTTCGTACGCTGCTCATGGGAAGCCTAAAGTGGTCTAAAATTGCCTCAATCGACCTAATTTCTGCATCACATTTACTTCCCTTTGTGTACTCCGACATCCAAGCCACAAAAAACGAGAGATTTTGTTTGAGAACATATCAAGAAAGATGTTCTCCTGTTTCTTTTCGGCACTTTTCCTGAGGGAGAACACTCGTGCAGCGTGCATGCATGCGGAATGATATATAGCCCTAATGATACACTTGTCTCGAATTAAAGGGAGCTGGAGAAAAACTTGTGATTGCAATGACAGGACACAACAATAGTGGTATATCATGGCAAGTCAATGTCTTCAACGGTGGTGGTGGTGGGGGGGGGGGGGTTTGGGAGGGGGAAAAACTTTTCATAACAATGACAGGATAAAACAATAGTGACAAAGAAATAAAGAAAGAAAGGGGTGCGGTTGTGGGTGAGGAAAAATGAAAAAGTCTACGGCACCTAGTATTCCCAGGCGGTCACCCATCCAAGTACTGACTAGGCTCGACGCTGCTTGACTTCGGTGATCGGACGAGAACCGGTATATTCAACGTGATATGGTCGTAGACATTAGAAAGATGAAATTTAAGCTTTTTATACCCGCCCGCCCCGAGACTTATTTTGCAAAGTTGAATATTCAACTCTAGACCACCTATATGGTTACTTATCCCATTAAACTAAACAATGTACATTGTGTTATATGACTTGAGAAGCTATATGGTAGCATATACGCCCGGATATGATTGCCCCGATGACTGACGCACGCACGCACACTCACCGTACTGAGAGTCTGAAGCTAGCTACGTTCGTCCGACTTGTGAACAAACCTCTTAACATAGTGTTCGTACGCTGCTCATGGGAAGCCTAAAGTGGTCTAAAATTGCCTCAATCGACCTAATTTCTGCATCACATTTACTTCCCTTTGTGTACTCCGACATCCAAGCCACAAAAAACGAGAGATTTTGTTTGAGAACATATCAAGAAAGATGTTCTCCTGTTTCTTTTCGGCACTTTTCCTGAGGGAGAACACTCGTGCAGCGTGCATGCATGCGGAATGATATATAGCCCTAATGATACACTTGTCTCGAATTAAAGGGAGCTGGAGAAAAACTTGTGATTGCAATGACAGGACACAACAATAGTGGTATATCATGGCAAGTCAATGTCTTCAACGGTGGTGGTGGTGGGGGGGGGGGGTTTGGGAGGGGGAAAAACTTTTCATAACAATGACAGGATAAAACAATAGTGACAAAGAAATAAAGAAAGAAAGGGGTGCGGTTGTGGGTGAGGAAAAATGAAAAAGTCTACGGCACCTAGTATTCCCAGGCGGTCACCCATCCAAGTACTGACTAGGCTCGACGCTGCTTGACTTCGGTGATCGGACGAGAACCGGTTTTTTTTTTTTTTTTTTTTTTTTTTTTATTGACGGAAGAACCCACTGGTTCTCCGATTGAATTTACAGATATTAACATGGTTACAAAAAATAAAGAAAGAGAATATATATAAAACTATAACAATAATACAGCACTATCAATACAATCATGTACAACAATAAAGGAGTAATCCTAGAATGAGGAAGGCAAGAGAAAATTAACTATCAAACTTGTACTCGTAGGAGCCATCTTCAAGAGGCTTGAGAATGACGTCACCTTGAGTAAACAACTCCCAAAATGTAGAAATTTCTTTTTTCTTTACAAAATAGTGGAATAAGAAATCGATTTTCTTTCTTAGTGAATTATGAAAGAAGTGTTGAATATTAATGTGTTTTTCCCCGTTCAGGAGGCTAACACGAGTGGTCCAAACAACTTTTTTGAAAGTGTTTAGAATAAAATCAATCGAAATTGTCTCATGCCTCCTATGATTGAGTTCCATACCTAAGAGAGTTATTTGCCTCCATTTATCATTGTTGTTGATTTTACAGATTTTCTGAAGCTTCTTGATAATATCTCTCCAGAGAAGATTTACGGTTTTGCAATCGACAAAAAGATGCAAGACAGTTTCATTATGGTTCTTACATAAAGTACATAAAGGAGAGTCAACTAGCTTAAAAAGATACAACTTATCGTTACAGAATAAAATATTATGAAGAAGACGGAAATCGAGGTCACTATCGTGAAAAGCTTTTAGACCTTTGTAGACATTGGTCCACCTATGTTCAAAAGAGATATCGTTAAAAACGTGTTTCCAGTGGATTTCGCCTTTTGGAATTGTAGAGACGGCCTCCCTTAGGAGATCAGTTGCATTCCTGACACTAACGGTGGACGCATCTAGCGTGGTATCACCACAAGAGAGAGTGAGTGAAAGTGACTCATTGTCATTTTGACTTACAATTTTATCGCCCGAATAGATTTGTTCAAGCCAATCTTTTGGGAAAGCCTTCAAAATAGATGTGACGTAATCATGTACGTCATCAATATTAAGTTTACAATTTGGGTTGGCCATAGTAATGGCTTCATGGATACCCTCCGCGGGAAGCCGTCTTGGGATCATTTCATACGAGAACCGGTATATTCAACGTGATATGGTCGTAGACATTAGAAAGATGAAATTTAAGCTTTTTATACCCGCCCGCCCCGAGACTTATTTTGCAAAGTTGAATATTCAACTCTAGACCACCTATATGGTTACTTATCCCATTAAACTAAACAATGTACATTGTGTTATATGACTTGAGAAGCTATATGGTAGCATATACGCCCGGATATGATTGCCCCGATGACTGACGCACGCACGCACACTCACCGTACTGAGAGTCTGAAGCTAGCTACGTTCGTCCGACTTGTGAACAAACCTCTTAACATAGTGTTCGTACGCTGCTCATGGGAAGCCTAAAGTGGTCTAAAATTGCCTCAATCGACCTAATTTCTGCATCACATTTACTTCCCTTTGTGTACTCCGACATCCAAGCCACAAAAAACGAGAGATTTTGTTTGAGAACATATCAAGAAAGATGTTCTCCTGTTTCTTTTCGGCACTTTTCCTGAGGGAGAACACTCGTGCAGCGTGCATGCATGCGGAATGATATATAGCCCTAATGATACACTTGTCTCGAATTAAAGGGAGCTGGAGAAAAACTTGTGATTGCAATGACAGGACACAACAATAGTGGTATATCATGGCAAGTCAATGTCTTCAACGGTGGTGGTGGTGGGGGGGAGGGGGTTTGGGAGGGGGAAAAACTTTTCATAACAATGACAGGATAAAACAATAGTGACAAAGAAATAAAGAAAGAAAGGGGTGCGGTTGTGGGTGAGGAAAAATGAAAAAGTCTACGGCACCTAGTATTCCCAGGCGGTCACCCATCCAAGTACTGACTAGGCTCGACGCTGCTTGACTTCGGTGATCGGACGAGAACCGGTATATTCAACGTGATATGGTCGTAGACATTAGAAAGATGAAATTTAAGCTTTTTATACCCGCCCGCCCCGAGACTTATTTTGCAAAGTTGAATATTCAACTCTAGACCACCTATATGGTTACTTATCCCATTAAACTAAACAATGTACATTGTGTTATATGACTTGAGAAGCTATATGGTAGCATATACGCCCGGATATGATTGCCCCGATGACTGACGCACGCACGCACACTCACCGTACTGAGAGTCTGAAGCTAGCTACGTTCGTCCGACTTGTGAACAAACCTCTTAACATAGTGTTCGTACGCTGCTCATGGGAAGCCTAAAGTGGTCTAAAATTGCCTCAATCGACCTAATTTCTGC
>NC_092568.1:38173609-38204891 GCF_037975245.1 Apostichopus japonicus
GATTGCAATGACAGGACACAACAATAGTGGTATATCATGGCAAGTCAATGTCTTCAACGGTGGTGGTGGTGGGGGGGGGGGGGGGTTTGGGAGGGGGAAAAACTTTTCATAACAATGACAGGATAAAACAATAGTGACAAAGAAATAAAGAAAGAAAGGGGTGCGGTTGTGGGTGAGGAAAAATGAAAAAGTCTACGGCACCTAGTATTCCCAGGCGGTCACCCATCCAAGTACTGACTAGGCTCGACGCTGCTTGACTTCGGTGATCGGACGAGAACCGGTATATTCAACGTGATATGGTCGTAGACATTAGAAAGATGAAATTTAAGCTTTTTATACCCGCCCGCCCCGAGACTTATTTTGCAAAGTTGAATATTCAACTCTAGACCACCTATATGGTTACTTATCCCATTAAACTAAACAATGTACATTGTGTTATATGACTTGAGAAGCTATATGGTAGCATATACGCCCGGATATGATTGCCCCGATGACTGACGCACGCACGCACACTCACCGTACTGAGAGTCTGAAGCTAGCTACGTTCGTCCGACTTGTGAACAAACCTCTTAACATAGTGTTCGTACGCTGCTCATGGGAAGCCTAAAGTGGTCTAAAATTGCCTCAATCGACCTAATTTCTGCATCACATTTACTTCCCTTTGTGTACTCCGACATCCAAGCCACAAAAAACGAGAGATTTTGTTTGAGAACATATCAAGAAAGATGTTCTCCTGTTTCTTTTCGGCACTTTTCCTGAGGGAGAACACTCGTGCAGCGTGCATGCATGCGGAATGATATATAGCCCTAATGATACACTTGTCTCGAATTAAAGGGAGCTGGAGAAAAACTTGTGATTGCAATGACAGGACACAACAATAGTGGTATATCATGGCAAGTCAATGTCTTCAACGGTGGTGGTGGTGGGGGGGGGGGGTTTGGGAGGGGGAAAAACTTTTCATAACAATGACAGGATAAAACAATAGTGACAAAGAAATAAAGAAAGAAAGGGGTGCGGTTGTGGGTGAGGAAAAATGAAAAAGTCTACGGCACCTAGTATTCCCAGGCGGTCACCCATCCAAGTACTGACTAGGCTCGACGCTGCTTGACTTCGGTGATCGGACGAGAACCGGTATATTCAACGTGATATGGTCGTAGACATTAGAAAGATGAAATTTAAGCTTTTTATACCCGCCCGCCCCGAGACTTATTTTGCAAAGTTGAATATTCAACTCTAGACCACCTATATGGTTACTTATCCCATTAAACTAAACAATGTACATTGTGTTATATGACTTGAGAAGCTATATGGTAGCATATACGCCCGGATATGATTGCCCCGATGACTGACGCACGCACGCACACTCACCGTACTGAGAGTCTGAAGCTAGCTACGTTCGTCCGACTTGTGAACAAACCTCTTAACATAGTGTTCGTACGCTGCTCATGGGAAGCCTAAAGTGGTCTAAAATTGCCTCAATCGACCTAATTTCTGCATCACATTTACTTCCCTTTGTGTACTCCGACATCCAAGCCACAAAAAACGAGAGATTTTGTTTGAGAACATATCAAGAAAGATGTTCTCCTGTTTCTTTTCGGCACTTTTCCTGAGGGAGAACACTCGTGCAGCGTGCATGCATGCGGAATGATATATAGCCCTAATGATACACTTGTCTCGAATTAAAGGGAGCTGGAGAAAAACTTGTGATTGCAATGACAGGACACAACAATAGTGGTATATCATGGCAAGTCAATGTCTTCAACGGTGGTGGTGGTGGGGGGGGGGGGGTTTGGGAGGGGGAAAAACTTTTCATAACAATGACAGGATAAAACAATAGTGACAAAGAAATAAAGAAAGAAAGGGGTGCGGTTGTGGGTGAGGAAAAATGAAAAAGTCTACGGCACCTAGTATTCCCAGGCGGTCACCCATCCAAGTACTGACTAGGCTCGACGCTGCTTGACTTCGGTGATCGGACGAGAACCGGTATATTCAACGTGATATGGTCGTAGACATTAGAAAGATGAAATTTAAGCTTTTTATACCCGCCCGCCCCGAGACTTATTTTGCAAAGTTGAATATTCAACTCTAGACCACCTATATGGTTACTTATCCCATTAAACTAAACAATGTACATTGTGTTATATGACTTGAGAAGCTATATGGTAGCATATACGCCCGGATATGATTGCCCCGATGACTGACGCACGCACGCACACTCACCGTACTGAGAGTCTGAAGCTAGCTACGTTCGTCCGACTTGTGAACAAACCTCTTAACATAGTGTTCGTACGCTGCTCATGGGAAGCCTAAAGTGGTCTAAAATTGCCTCAATCGACCTAATTTCTGCATCACATTTACTTCCCTTTGTGTACTCCGACATCCAAGCCACAAAAAACGAGAGATTTTGTTTGAGAACATATCAAGAAAGATGTTCTCCTGTTTCTTTTCGGCACTTTTCCTGAGGGAGAACACTCGTGCAGCGTGCATGCATGCGGAATGATATATAGCCCTAATGATACACTTGTCTCGAATTAAAGGGAGCTGGAGAAAAACTTGTGATTGCAATGACAGGACACAACAATAGTGGTATATCATGGCAAGTCAATGTCTTCAACGGTGGTGGTGGTGGGGGGGGGGGGGTTTGGGAGGGGGAAAAACTTTTCATAACAATGACAGGATAAAACAATAGTGACAAAGAAATAAAGAAAGAAAGGGGTGCGGTTGTGGGTGAGGAAAAATGAAAAAGTCTACGGCACCTAGTATTCCCAGGCGGTCACCCATCCAAGTACTGACTAGGCTCGACGCTGCTTGACTTCGGTGATCGGACGAGAACCGGTATATTCAACGTGATATGGTCGTAGACATTAGAAAGATGAAATTTAAGCTTTTTATACCCGCCCGCCCCGAGACTTATTTTGCAAAGTTGAATATTCAACTCTAGACCACCTATATGGTTACTTATCCCATTAAACTAAACAATGTACATTGTGTTATATGACTTGAGAAGCTATATGGTAGCATATACGCCCGGATATGATTGCCCCGATGACTGACGCACGCACGCACACTCACCGTACTGAGAGTCTGAAGCTAGCTACGTTCGTCCGACTTGTGAACAAACCTCTTAACATAGTGTTCGTACGCTGCTCATGGGAAGCCTAAAGTGGTCTAAAATTGCCTCAATCGACCTAATTTCTGCATCACATTTACTTCCCTTTGTGTACTCCGACATCCAAGCCACAAAAAACGAGAGATTTTGTTTGAGAACATATCAAGAAAGATGTTCTCCTGTTTCTTTTCGGCACTTTTCCTGAGGGAGAACACTCGTGCAGCGTGCATGCATGCGGAGCCCTAATGATACACTTGTCTCGAATTAAAGGGAGCTGGAGAAAAACTTGTGATTGCAATGACAGGACACAACAATAGTGGTATATCATGGCAAGTCAATGTCTTCAACGGTGGTGGTGGTGGGGGGGGGGGGGGGTTTGGGAGGGGGAAAAACTTTTCATAACAATGACAGGATAAAACAATAGTGACAAAGAAATAAAGAAAGAAAGGGGGTGCGGTTGTGGGTGAGGAAAAATGAAAAAGTCTACGGCACCTAGTATTCCCAGGCGGTCACCCATCCAAGTACTGACTAGGCTCGACGCTGCTTGACTTCGGTGATCGGACGAGAACCGGTATATTCAACGTGATATGGTCGTAGACATTAGACAAGATGAAATTTAAGCTTTTTATACCCGCCCCGCCCCGAGACTTATTTTGCAAAGTTGAATATTCAACTCTAGACCACCTATATGGTTACTTATCCCATTAACTAAACAATGTACATTGTGTTATATGACTTGAGAAGCTATATGGTAGCATATACGCCCGGATATGATTGCCCCGATGACTGACGCACGCACGCACACTCACCGTACTGAGAGTCTGAAGCTAGCTACGTTCGTCCGACTTGTGAACAAACCTCTTAACATAGTGTTCGTACGCTGCTCATGGGAAGCCTAAAGTGGTCTAAAATTGCCTCAATCGACCTAATTTCTGCATCACATTTACTTCCCTTTGTGTACTCCGACATCCAAGCCACAAAAAACGAGAGATTTTGTTTGAGAACATATCAAGAAAGATGTTCTCCTGTTTCTTTTCGGCACTTTTCCTGAGGGGAGAACACTCGTGCAGCGTGCATGCATGCGGAATGATATATAGCCCTAATGATACACTTGTCTCGAATTAAAGGGAGCTGGAGAAAAACTTGTGATTGCAATGACAGGACACAACAATAGTGGTATATCATGGCAAGTCAATGTCTTCAACGGTGGTGGTGGTGGGGGGGGGGGGTTTGGGAGGGGGAAAAACTTTTCATAACAATGACAGGATAAACAATAGTGACAAAGAAATAAAGAAAGAAAGGGGTGCGGTTGTGGGTGAGGAAAAATGAAAAAGTCTACGGCACCTAGTATTCCAGGCGGTCACCCATCCAAGTACTGACTAGGCTCGACGCTGCTTGACTTCGGTGATCGGACGAGAACCGGTATATTCAACGTGATATGGTCGTAGACATTAGAAAGATGAAATTTAAGCTTTTTATACCCGCCCCGCCCCGGAGACTTATTTTGCAAAGTTGAATATTCAACTCTAGACCACCTATATGGTTACTTATCCCATTAAACTAAACAATGTACATTGTGTTATATGACTTGAGAAGCTATATGGTAGCATATACGCCCGGATATGATTGCCCCGATGACTGACGCACGCACGCACACTCACCGTACTGAGAGTCTGAAGCTAGCTACGTTCGTCCGACTTGTGAACAAACCTCTTAACATAGTGTTCGTACGCTGCTCATGGGAAGCCTAAAGTGGTCTAAAATTGCCTCAATCGACCTAATTTCTGCATCACATTTACTTCCCTTTGTGTACTCCGACATCCAAGCCACAAAAAACGAGAGATTTTGTTTGAGAACATATCAAGAAAGATGTTCTCCTGTTTCTTTTCGGCACTTTTCCTGAGGGAGAACACTCGTGCAGCGTGCATGCATGCGGAATGATATATAGCCCTAATGATACACTTGTCTCGAATTAAAGGGAGCTGGAGAAAACTTGTGATTGCAATGACAGGACACAACAATAGTGGTATATCATGGCAAGTCAATGTCTTCAACGGTGGTGGTGGTGGGGGGGGGGGGTTTGGGAGGGGGGAAAAACTTTTCATAACAATGACAGGATAAAACAATAGTGACAAAGAAATAAAGAAAGAAAGGGGGTGCGGTTGTGGGTGAGGAAAAATGAAAAAGTCTACGGCACCTAGTATTCCCAGGCGGTCACCCATCCAAGTACTGACTAGGCTCGACGCTGCTTGACTTCGGTGATCGGACGAGAACCGGTATATTCAACGTGATATGGTCGTAGACATTAGAAAGATGAAATTTAAGCTTTTTATACCCGCCCGCCCGAGACTTATTTTGCAAGTTGAATATTCAACTCTAGACCACCTATATGGTTACTTATCCCATTAAACTAAACAATGTACATTGTGTTATATGACTTGAGGAAGCTATATGGTAGCATATACGCCCGGATATGATTGCCCCGATGACTGACGCACGCACGCACACTCACCGTACTGAGAGTCTGAAGCTAGCTACGTTCGTCCGACTTGTGAACAAACCTCTTAACATAGTGTTCGTACGCTGCTCATGGGAAGCCTAAAGTGGTCTAAAATTGCCTCAATCGACCTAATTTCTGCATCACATTTACTTCCCTTTGTGTACTCCGACATCCAAGCCACAAAAAACGAGAGATTTTGTTTGAGAACATATCAAGAAAGATGTCTCCTGTTTCTTTTCGGCACTTTTCCTGAGGGAGAACACTCGTGCAGCGTGCATGCATGCGGAATGATATATAGCCCTAATTGATACACTTGTCTCGAATTAAAGGGAGCTGGAGAAAAACTTGTGATTGCAATGACAGGACACAACAATAGTGGTATATCATGGCAAGTCAATGTCTTCAACGGTGGTGGTGGTGGGGGGGGGGGGGTTTGGGAGGGGGGAAAAACTTTTCATAACAATGACAGGATAAAACAATAGTGACAAAGAAATAAAGAAAGAAAGGGGTGCGGTTGTGGGTGAGGAAAAATGAAAAGTCTACGGCACCTAGTATTCCCAGGCGGTCACCCATCCAAGTACTGACTAGGCTCGACGCTGCTTGACTTCGGTGATCGGACGAGAACCGGTATATTCAACGTGATATGGGTCGTAGACATTAGAAAGATGAAATTTAAGCTTTTTATACCCGCCCGCCCCGAGACTTATTTTGCAAAGTTGAATATTCAACTCTAGACCACCTATATGGTTACTTATCCCATTAAACTAAACAATGTACATTGTGTTATATGACTTGAGAAGCTATATGGTAGCATATACGCCCGGATATGATTGCCCCGATGACTGACGCACGCACGCACACTCACCGTACTGAGAGTCTGAAGCTAGCTACGTTCGTCCGACTTGTGAACAAACCCTCTTAACATAGTGTTCGTACGCTGCTCATGGGAAGCCTAAAGTGGTCTAAAATTGCCTCAATCGACCTAATTTCTGCATCACATTTACTTCCCTTTGTGTACTCCGACATCCAAGCCACAAAAAACGAGAGATTTTGTTTGAGAACATATCAAGAAAGATGTTCTCCTGTTTCTTTTCGGCACTTTTTCCTGAGGGAGAACACTCGTGCAGCGTGCATGCATGCGGAATGATATATAGCCCTAATGATACACTTGTCTCGAATTAAAGGGAGCTGGAGAAAAACTTGTGATTGCAATGACAGGACACAACAATAGTGGTATATCATGGCAAGTCAATGTCTTCAACGGTGGTGGTGGTGGGGGGGGGGGGGTTTGGGAGGGGGAAAAACTTTTCATAACAATGACAGGATAAAACAATAGTGACAAAGAAATAAAGAAAGAAAGGGGTGCGGTTGTGGGTGAGGAAAAATGAAAAAGTCTACGGCACCTAGTATTCCCAGGCGGTCACCCATCCAAGTACTGACTAGGCTCGACGCTGCTTGACTTCGGTGATCGGACGAGAACCGGTATATTCAACGTGATATGGTCGTAGACATTAGAAAGATGAAATTTAAGCTTTTTATACCCGCCCGCCCCGAGACTTATTTTGCAAAGTTGAATATTCAACTCTAGACCACCTATATGGTTACTTATCCCATTAAACTAAACAATGTACATTGTGTTATATGACTTGAGAAGCTATATGGTAGCATATACGCCCGGATATGATTGCCCCGATGACTGACGCACGCACGCACACTCACCGTACTGAGAGTCTGAAGCTAGCTACGTTCGTCCGACTTGTGAACAAACCTCTTAACATAGTGTTCGTACGCTGCTCATGGGAAGCCTAAAGTGGTCTAAAATTGCCTCAATCGACCTAATTTCTGCATCACATTTACTTCCCTTTGTGTACTCCGACATCCAAGCCACAAAAAACGAGAGATTTTGTTTGAGAACATATCAAGAAGATGTTCTCCTGTTTCTTTTCGGCACTTTTCCTGAGGGAGAACACTCGTGCAGCGTGCATGCATGCGGAATGATATATAGCCCTAATGATACACTTGTCTCGAATTAAAGGGAGCTGGAGAAAAACTTGTGATTGCAATGACAGGACACAACAATAGTGGTATATCATGGCAAGTCAATGTCTTCAACGGTGGTGGTGGTGGGGGGGGGGGGGGTTTGGGAGGGGGAAAAACTTTCATAACAATGACAGGATAAAACAATAGTGACAAAGAAATAAAGAAAGAAAGGGGGTGCGGTTGTGGGTGAGGAAAAATGAAAAAGTCTACGGCACCTAGTATTCCCAGGCGGTCACCCATCCAAGTACTGACTAGGCTCGACGCTGCTTGACTTCGGTGATCGGACGAGAACCGGTATATTCAACGTGATATGGTCGTAGACATTAGAAAGATGAAATTTAAGCTTTTTATACCCGCCCGCCCCGAGACTTATTTTGCAAAGTTGAATATTCAACTCTAGACCACCTATATGGTTACTTATCCCATTAAACTAAACAATGTACATTGTGTTATATGACTTGAGAAGCTATATGGTAGCATATACGCCCGGATATGATTGCCCCGATGACTGACGCACGCACGCACACTCACCGTACTGAGAGTCTGAAGCTAGCTACGTTCGTCCGACTTGTGAACAAACCTCTTAACATAGTGTTCGTACGCTGCTCATGGGAAGCCTAAAGTGGTCTAAAATTGCCTCAATCGACCTAATTTCTGCATCACATTTACTTCCCTTTGTGTACTCCGACATCCAAGCCACAAAAAACGAGAGATTTTGTTTGAGAACATATCAAGAAAGATGTTCTCCTGTTTCTTTTCGGCACTTTTCCTGAGGGAGAACACTCGTGCAGCGTGCATGCATGCGGAATGATATATAGCCCTAATGATACACTTGTCTCGAATTAAAGGGAGCTGGAGGAAAAACTTGTGATTGCAATGACAGGACACAACAATAGTGGTATATCATGGCAAGTCAATGTCTTCAACGGTGGTGGTGGTGGGGGGGGGGGGGGGGGTTTGGGAGGGGGGAAAAACTTTTCATAACAATGACAGGATAAAACAATAGTGACAAGAAATAAAGAAAGAAAGGGGTGCGGTTGTGGGTGAGGAAAAATGAAAAAGTCTACGGCACCTAGTATTCCCAGGCGGTCACCCATCCAAGTACTGACTAGGCTCGACGCTGCTTGACTTCGGTGATCGGACGAGAACCGGTATATTCAACGTGATATGGTCGTAGACATTAGAAAGATGAAATTTAAGCTTTTTATACCCGCCCGCCCCGAGACTTATTTTGCAAAGTTGAATATTCAACTCTAGACCACCTATATGGTTACTTATCCCATTAAACTAAACAATGTACATTGTGTTATATGACTTGAGAAGCTATATGGTAGCATATACGCCCGGATATGATTGCCCCGATGACTGACGCACGCACGCACACTCACCGTACTGAGAGTCTGAAGCTAGCTACGTTCGTCCGACTTGTGAACAAACCTCTTAACATAGTGTTCGTACGCTGCTCATGGGAAGCCTAAAGTGGTCTAAAATTGCCTCAATCGACCTAATTTCTGCATCACATTTACTTCCCTTTGTGTACTCCGACATCCAAGCCACAAAAAACGAGAGATTTTGTTTGAGAACATATCAAGAAAGATGTTCTCCTGTTTCTTTTCGGCACTTTTCCTGAGGGGAGAACACTCGTGCAGCGTGCATGCATGCGGAATGATATATAGCCCTAATGATACACTTGTCTCGAATTAAAGGGAGCTGGAGAAAAACTTGTGATTGCAATGACAGGACACAACAATAGTGGTATATCATGGCAAGTCAATGTCTTCAACGGTGGTGGTGGTGGGGGGGGGGGGGGGGGTTTGGGAGGGGGGAAAAACTTTTCATAACAATGACAGGATAAAACAATAGTGACAAAGAAATAAAGAAAGAAAGGGGTGCGGTTGTGGGTGAGGAAAAATGAAAAAGTCTACGGCACCTAGTATTCCCAGGCGGTCACCCATCCAAGTACTGACTAGGCTCGACGCTGCTTGACTTCGGTGATCGGACGAGAACCGGTATATTCAACGTGATATGGTCGTAGACATTAGAAAGATGAAATTTAAGCTTTTTATACCCGCCCGCCCCGAGACTTATTTTGCAAAGTTGAATATTCAACTCTAGACCACCTATATGGTTACTTATCCCATTAAACTAAACAATGTACATTGTGTTATATGACTTGAGAAGCTATATGGTAGCATATACGCCCGGATATGATTGCCCCGATGACTGACGCACGCACGCACACTCACCGTACTGAGAGTCTGAAGCTAGCTACGTTCGTCCGACTTGTGAACAAACCTCTTAACATAGTGTTCGTACGCTGCTCATGGGAAGCCTAAAGTGGTCTAAAATTGCCTCAATCGACCTAATTTCTGCATCACATTTACTTCCCTTTGTGTACTCCGACATCCAAGCCACAAAAAACGAGAGATTTTGTTTGAGAACATATCAAGAAAGATGTTCTCCTGTTTCTTTTCGGCACTTTTCCTGAGGGAGAACACTCGTGCAGCGTGCATGCATGCGGAATGATATATAGCCCTAATGATACACTTGTCTCGAATTAAAGGGAGCTGGAGAAAAACTTGTGATTGCAATGACAGGACACAACAATAGTGGTATATCATGGCAAGTCAATGTCTTCAACGGTGGTGGTGGTGGGGGGGGGGGGGGTTTGGGAGGGGGAAAAACTTTTCATAACAATGACAGGATAAAACAATAGTGACAAAGAAATAAAGAAAGAAAGGGGTGCGGTTGTGGGTGAGGAAAAATGAAAAAGTCTACGGCACCTAGTATTCCCAGGCGGTCACCCATCCAAGTACTGACTAGGCTCGACGCTGCTTGACTTCGGTGATCGGACGAGAACCGGTATATTCAACGTGATATGGTCGTAGACATTAGAAAGATGAAATTTAAGCTTTTTATACCCGCCCGCCCCGAGACTTATTTTGCAAAGTTGAATATTCAACTCTAGACCACCTATATGGTTACTTATCCCATTAAACTAAACAATGTACATTGTGTTATATGACTTGAGAAGCTATATGGTAGCATATACGCCCGGATATGATTGCCCCGATGACTGACGCACGCACGCACACTCACCGTACTGAGAGTCTGAAGCTAGCTACGTTCGTCCGACTTGTGAACAAACCTCTTAACATAGTGTTCGTACGCTGCTCATGGGAAGCCTAAAGTGGTCTAAAATTGCCTCAATCGACCTAATTTCTGCATCACATTTACTTCCCTTTGTGTACTCCGACATCCAAGCCACAAAAAACGAGAGATTTTGTTTGAGAACATATCAAGAAAGATGTTCTCCTGTTTCTTTTCGGCACTTTTCCTGAGGGAGAACACTCGTGCAGCGTGCATGCATGCGGAATGATATATAGCCCTAATGATACACTTGTCTCGAATTAAAGGGAGCTGGAGAAAAACTTGTGATTGCAATGACAGGACACAACAATAGTGGTATATCATGGCAAGTCAATGTCTTCAACGGTGGTGGTGGTGGGGGGGGGGGGGGTTTGGGAGGGGGAAAAACTTTTCATAACAATGACAGGATAAAACAATAGTGACAAAGAAATAAAGAAAGAAAGGGGTGCGGTTGTGGGTGAGGAAAAATGAAAAAGTCTACGGCACCTAGTATTCCCAGGCGGTCACCCATCCAAGTACTGACTAGGCTCGACGCTGCTTGACTTCGGTGATCGGACGAGAACCGGTATATTCAACGTGATATGGTCGTAGACATTAGAAAGATGAAATTTAAGCTTTTTATACCCGCCCGCCCCGAGACTTATTTTGCAAAGTTGAATATTCAACTCTAGACCACCTATATGGTTACTTATCCCATTAAACTAAACAATGTACATTGTGTTATATGACTTGAGAAGCTATATGGTAGCATATACGCCCGGATATGATTGCCCCGATGACTGACGCACGCACGCACACTCACCGTACTGAGAGTCTGAAGCTAGCTACGTTCGTCCGACTTGTGAACAAACCTCTTAACATAGTGTTCGTACGCTGCTCATGGGAAGCCTAAAGTGGTCTAAAATTGCCTCAATCGACCTAATTTCTGCATCACATTTACTTCCCTTTGTGTACTCCGACATCCAAGCCACAAAAAACGAGAGATTTTGTTTGAGAACATATCAAGAAAGATGTTCTCCTGTTTCTTTTCGGCACTTTTCCTGAGGGAGAACACTCGTGCAGCGTGCATGCATGCGGAATGATATATAGCCCTAATGATACACTTGTCTCGAATTAAAGGGAGCTGGAGAAAAACTTGTGATTGCAATGACAGGACACAACAATAGTGGTATATCATGGCAAGTCAATGTCTTCAACGGTGGTGGTGGTGGGGGGGGGGGGGTTTGGGAGGGGGAAAAACTTTTCATAACAATGACAGGATAAAACAATAGTGACAAAGAAATAAAGAAAGAAAGGGGTGCGGTTGTGGGTGAGGAAAAATGAAAAAGTCTACGGCACCTAGTATTCCCAGGCGGTCACCCATCAGTACTGACTAGGCTCGACGCTGCTTGACTTCGGTGATCGGACGAGAACCGGTATATTCAACGTGATATGGTCGTAGACATTAGAAAGATGAAATTTAAGCTTTTTATACCCGCCCGCCCCGAGACTTATTTTGCAAAGTTGAATATTCAACTCTAGACCACCTATATGGTTACTTATCCCATTAAACTAAACAATGTACATTGTGTTATATGACTTGAGAAGCTATATGGTAGCATATACGCCCGGATATGATTGCCCCGATGACTGACGCACGCACGCACACTCACCGTACTGAGAGTCTGAAGCTAGCTACGTTCGTCCGACTTGTGAACAAACCTCTTAACATAGTGTTCGTACGCTGCTCATGGGAAGCCTAAAGTGGTCTAAAATTGCCTCAATCGACCTAATTTCTGCATCACATTTACTTCCCTTTGTGTACTCCGACATCCAAGCCACAAAAAACGAGAGATTTTGTTTGAGAACATATCAAGAAAGATGTTCTCCTGTTTCTTTTCGGCACTTTTCCTGAGGGAGAACACTCGTGCAGCGTGCATGCATGCGGAATGATATATAGCCCTAATGATACACTTGTCTCGAATTAAAGGGAGCTGGAGAAAAACTTGTGATTGCAATGACAGGACACAACAATAGTGGTATATCATGGCAAGTCAATGTCTTCAACGGTGGTGGTGGTGGGGGGGGGGGGGTTTGGGAGGGGGAAAAACTTTTCATAACAATGACAGGATAAAACAATAGTGACAAAGAAATAAAGAAAGAAAGGGGTGCGGTTGTGGGTGAGGAAAAATGAAAAAGTCTACGGCACCTAGTATTCCCAGGCGGTCACCCATCCAAGTACTGACTAGGCTCGACGCTGCTTGACTTCGGTGATCGGACGAGAACCGGTATATTCAACGTGATATGGTCGTAGACATTAGAAAGATGAAATTTAAGCTTTTTATACCCGCCCGCCCCGAGACTTATTTTGCAAAGTTGAATATTCAACTCTAGACCACCTATATGGTTACTTATCCCATTAAACTAAACAATGTACATTGTGTTATATGACTTGAGAAGCTATATGGTAGCATATACGCCCGGATATGATTGCCCCGATGACTGACGCACGCACGCACACTCACCGTACTGAGAGTCTGAAGCTAGCTACGTTCGTCCGACTTGTGAACAAACCTCTTAACATAGTGTTCGTACGCTGCTCATGGGAAGCCTAAAGTGGTCTAAAAATTGCCTCAATCGACCTAATTTCTGCATCACATTTACTTCCCTTTGTGTACTCCGACATCCAAGCCACAAAAAACGAGAGATTTTGTTTGAGAACATATCAAGAAAGATGTTCTCCTGTTTCTTTTCGGCACTTTTCCTGAGGGAGAACACTCGTGCAGCGTGCATGCATGCGGAATGATATATAGCCCTAATGATACACTTGTCTCGAATTAAAGGGAGCTGGAGAAAAACTTGTGATTGCAATGACAGGACACAACAATAGTGGTATATCATGGCAAGTCAATGTCTTCAACGGTGGTGGTGGTGGGGGGGGGGGGTTTGGGAGGGGGAAAAACTTTTCATAACAATGACAGGATAAAACAATAGTGACAAAGAAATAAAGAAAGAAAGGGGTGCGGTTGTGGGTGAGGAAAAATGAAAAAGTCTACGGCACCTAGTATTCCCAGGCGGTCACCCATCCAAGTACTGACTAGGCTCGACGCTGCTTGACTTCGGTGATCGGACGAGAACCGGTATATTCAACGTGATATGGTCGTAGACATTAGAAAGATGAAATTTAAGCTTTTTATACCCGCCCGCCCCGAGACTTATTTTGCAAAGTTGAATATTCAACTCTAGACCACCTATATGGTTACTTATCCCATTAAACTAAACAATGTACATTGTGTTATATGACTTGAGAAGCTATATGGTAGCATATACGCCCGGATATGATTGCCCCGATGACTGACGCACGCACGCACACTCACCGTACTGAGAGTCTGAAGCTAGCTACGTTCGTCCGACTTGTGAACAAACCTCTTAACATAGTGTTCGTACGCTGCTCATGGGAAGCCTAAAGTGGTCTAAAATTGCCTCAATCGACCTAATTTCTGCATCACATTTACTTCCCTTTGTGTACTCCGACATCCAAGCCACAAAAAACGAGAGATTTTGTTTGAGAACATATCAAGAAAGATGTTCTCCTGTTTCTTTTCGGCACTTTTCCTGAGGGAGAACACTCGTGCAGCGTGCATGCATGCGGAATGATATATAGCCCTAATGATACACTTGTCTCGAATTAAAGGGAGCTGGAGAAAAACTTGTGATTGCAATGACAGGACACAACAATAGTGGTATATCATGGCAAGTCAATGTCTTCAACGGTGGTGGTGGTGGGGGGGGGGGGGGGTTTGGGAGGGGGAAAAACTTTTCATAACAATGACAGGATAAAACAATAGTGACAAAGAAATAAAGAAAGAAAGGGGTGCGGTTGTGGGTGAGGAAAAATGAAAAAGTCTACGGCACCTAGTATTCCCAGGCGGTCACCCATCCAAGTACTGACTAGGCTCGACGCTGCTTGACTTCGGTGATCGGACGAGAACCGGTATATTCAACGTGATATGGTCGTAGACATTAGAAAGATGAAATTTAAGCTTTTTATACCCGCCCGCCCCGAGACTTATTTTGCAAAGTTGAATATTCAACTCTAGACCACCTATATGGTTACTTATCCCATTAAACTAAACAATGTACATTGTGTTATATGACTTGAGAAGCTATATGGTAGCATATACGCCCGGATATGATTGCCCCGATGACTGACGCACGCACGCACACTCACCGTACTGAGAGTCTGAAGCTAGCTACGTTCGTCCGACTTGTGAACAAACCTCTTAACATAGTGTTCGTACGCTGCTCATGGGAAGCCTAAAGTGGTCTAAAATTGCCTCAATCGACCTAATTTCTGCATCACATTTACTTCCCTTTGTGTACTCCGACATCCAAGCCACAAAAAACGAGAGATTTTGTTTGAGAACATATCAAGAAAGATGTTCTCCTGTTTCTTTTCGGCACTTTTCCTGAGGGAGAACACTCGTGCAGCGTGCATGCATGCGGAATGATATATAGCCCTAATGATACACTTGTCTCGAATTAAAGGGAGCTGGAGAAAAACTTGTGATTGCAATGACAGGACACAACAATAGTGGTATATCATGGCAAGTCAATGTCTTCAACGGTGGTGGTGGTGGGGGGGGGGGTTTGGGAGGGGGAAAAACTTTTCATAACAATGACAGGATAAAACAATAGTGACAAAGAAATAAAGAAAGAAAGGGGTGCGGTTGTGGGTGAGGAAAAATGAAAAAGTCTACGGCACCTAGTATTCCCAGGCGGTCACCCATCCAAGTACTGACTAGGCTCGACGCTGCTTGACTTCGGTGATCGGACGAGAACCGGTATATTCAACGTGATATGGTCGTAGACATTAGAAAGATGAAATTTAAGCTTTTTATACCCGCCCGCCCCGAGACTTATTTTGCAAAGTTGAATATTCAACTCTAGACCACCTATATGGTTACTTATCCCATTAAACTAAACAATGTACATTGTGTTATATGACTTGAGAAGCTATATGGTAGCATATACGCCCGGATATGATTGCCCCGATGACTGACGCACGCACGCACACTCACCGTACTGAGAGTCTGAAGCTAGCTACGTTCGTCCGACTTGTGAACAAACCTCTTAACATAGTGTTCGTACGCTGCTCATGGGAAGCCTAAAGTGGTCTAAAATTGCCTCAATCGACCTAATTTCTGCATCACATTTACTTCCCTTTGTGTACTCCGACATCCAAGCCACAAAAAACGAGAGATTTTGTTTGAGAACATATCAAGAAAGATGTTCTCCTGTTTCTTTTCGGCACTTTTCCTGAGGGAGAACACTCGTGCAGCGTGCATGCATGCGGAATGATATATAGCCCTAATGATACACTTGTCTCGAATTAAAGGGAGCTGGAGAAAAACTTGTGATTGCAATGACAGGACACAACAATAGTGGTATATCATGGCAAGTCAATGTCTTCAACGGTGGTGGTGGTGGGGGGGGGGGGGGTTTGGGAGGGGGGAAAAACTTTTCATAACAATGACAGGATAAAACAATAGTGACAAAGAAATAAAGAAAGAAAGGGGTGCGGTTGTGGGTGAGGAAAAATGAAAAAGTCTACGGCACCTAGTATTCCCAGGCGGTCACCCATCCAAGTACTGACTAGGCTCGACGCTGCTTGACTTCGGTGATCGGACGAGAACCGGTATATTCAACGTGATATGGTCGTAGACATTAGAAAGATGAAATTTAAGCTTTTTATACCCGCCCGCCCCGAGACTTATTTTGCAAAGTTGAATATTCAACTCTAGACCACCTATATGGTTACTTATCCCATTAAACTAAACAATGTACATTGTGTTATATGACTTGAGAAGCTATATGGTAGCATATACGCCCGGATATGATTGCCCCGATGACTGACGCACGCACGCACACTCACCGTACTGAGAGTCTGAAGCTAGCTACGTTCGTCCGACTTGTGAACAAACCTCTTAACATAGTGTTCGTACGCTGCTCATGGGAAGCCTAAAGTGGTCTAAAATTGCCTCAATCGACCTAATTTCTGCATCACATTTACTTCCCTTTGTGTACTCCGACATCCAAGCCACAAAAAACGAGAGATTTTGTTTGAGAACATATCAAGAAAGATGTTCTCCTGTTTCTTTTCGGCACTTTTCCTGAGGGAGAACACTCGTGCAGCGTGCATGCATGCGGAATGATATATAGCCCTAATGATACACTTGTCTCGAATTAAAGGGAGCTGGAGAAAAACTTGTGATTGCAATGACAGGACACAACAATAGTGGTATATCATGGCAAGTCAATGTCTTCAACGGTGGTGGTGGTGGGGGGGGGGGGGTTTGGGAGGGGGAAAAACTTTTCATAACAATGACAGGATAAAACAATAGTGACAAAGAAATAAAGAAAGAAAGGGGTGCGGTTGTGGGTGAGGAAAAATGAAAAAGTCTACGGCACCTAGTATTCCCAGGCGGTCAACCCATCCAAGTACTGACTAGGCTCGACGCTGCTTGACTTCGGTGATCGGACGAGAACCGGTATATTCAACGTGATATGGTCGTAGACATTAGAAAGATGAAATTTAAGCTTTTTATACCCGCCCGCCCCGAGACTTATTTTGCAAAGTTGAATATTCAACTCTAGACCACCTATATGGTTACTTATCCCATTAAACTAAACAATGTACATTGTGTTATATGACTTGAGAAGCTATATGGTAGCATATACGCCCGGATATGATTGCCCCGATGACTGACGCACGCACGCACACTCACCGTACTGAGAGTCTGAAGCTAGCTACGTTCGTCCGACTTGTGAACAAACCTCTTAACATAGTGTTCGTACGCTGCTCATGGGAAGCCTAAAGTGGTCTAAAATTGCCTCAATCGACCTAATTTCTGCATCACATTTACTTCCCTTTGTGTACTCCGACATCCAAGCCACAAAAAACGAGAGATTTTGTTTGAGAACATATCAAGAAAGATGTTCTCCTGTTTCTTTTCGGCACTTTTCCTGAGGGAGAACACTCGTGCAGCGTGCATGCATGCGGAATGATATATAGCCCTAATGATACACTTGTCTCGAATTAAAGGGAGCTGGAGAAAAACTTGTGATTGCAATGACAGGACACAACAATAGTGGTATATCATGGCAAGTCAATGTCTTCAACGGTGGTGGTGGTGGGGGGGGGGGGGTTTGGGAGGGGGAAAAACTTTTCATAACAATGACAGGATAAAACAATAGTGACAAAGAAATAAAGAAAGAAAGGGGTGCGGTTGTGGGTGAGGAAAAATGAAAAAGTCTACGGCACCTAGTATTCCCAGGCGGTCACCCATCCAAGTACTGACTAGGCTCGACGCTGCTTGACTTCGGTGATCGGACGAGAACCGGTATATTCAACGTGATATGGTCGTAGACATTAGAAAGATGAAATTTAAGCTTTTTATACCCGCCCGCCCCGAGACTTATTTTGCAAAGTTGAATATTCAACTCTAGACCACCTATATGGTTACTTATCCCATTAAACTAAACAATGTACATTGTGTTATATGACTTGAGAAGCTATATGGTAGCATATACGCCCGGATATGATTGCCCCGATGACTGACGCACGCACGCACACTCACCGTACTGAGAGTCTGAAGCTAGCTACGTTCGTCCGACTTGTGAACAAACCTCTTAACATAGTGTTCGTACGCTGCTCATGGGAAGCCTAAAGTGGTCTAAAATTGCCTCAATCGACCTAATTTCTGCATCACATTTACTTCCCTTTGTGTACTCCGACATCCAAGCCACAAAAAACGAGAGATTTTGTTTGAGAACATATCAAGAAAGATGTTCTCCTGTTTCTTTTCGGCACTTTTCCTGAGGGAGAACACTCGTGCAGCGTGCATGCATGCGGAATGATTATAGCCCTAATGATACACTTGTCTCGAATTAAAGGGAGCTGGAGAAAAACTTGTGATTGCAATGACAGGACACAACAATAGTGGTATATCATGGCAAGTCAATGTCTTCAACGGTGGTGGTGGTGGGGGGGGGGGGGTTTGGGAGGGGGAAAAACTTTTCATAACAATGACAGGATAAAACAATAGTGACAAAGAAATAAAGAAAGAAAGGGGTGCGGTTGTGGGTGAGGAAAAATGAAAAAGTCTACGGCACCTAGTATTCCCAGGCGGTCACCCATCCAAGTACTGACTAGGCTCGACGCTGCTTGACTTCGGTGATCGGACGAGAACCGGTATATTCAACGTGATATGGTCGTAGACATTAGAAAGATGAAATTTAAGCTTTTTATACCCGCCCGCCCCGAGACTTATTTTGCAAAGTTGAATATTCAACTCTAGACCACCTATATGGTTACTTATCCCATTAAACTAAACAATGTACATTGTGTTATATGACTTGAGAAGCTATATGGTAGCATATACGCCCGGATATGATTGCCCCGATGACTGACGCACGCACGCACACTCACCGTACTGAGAGTCTGAAGCTAGCTACGTTCGTCCGACTTGTGAACAAACCTCTTAACATAGTGTTCGTACGCTGCTCATGGGAAGCCTAAAGTGGTCTAAAATTGCCTCAATCGACCTAATTTCTGCATCACATTTACTTCCCTTTGTGTACTCCGACATCCAAGCCACAAAAAACGAGAGATTTTGTTTGAGAACATATCAAGAAAGATGTTCTCCTGTTTCTTTTCGGCACTTTTCCTGAGGGAGAACACTCGTGCAGCGTGCATGCATGCGGAATGATATATAGCCCTAATGATACACTTGTCTCGAATTAAAGGGAGCTGGAGAAAAACTTGTGATTGCAATGACAGGACACAACAATAGTGGTATATCATGGCAAGTCAATGTCTTCAACGGTGGTGGTGGTGGGGGGGGGGGGGGTTGGGAGGGGGAAAAACTTTTCATAACAATGACAGGATAAAACAATAGTGACAAAGAAATAAAGAAAGAAAGGGGTGCGGTTGTGGGTGAGGAAAAATGAAAAAGTCTACGGCACCTAGTATTCCCAGGCGGTCACCCATCCAAGTACTGACTAGGCTCGACGCTGCTTGACTTCGGTGATCGGACGAGAACCGGTATATTCAACGTGATATGGTCGTAGACATTAGAAAGATGAAATTTAAGCTTTTTATACCCGCCCGCCCCGAGACTTATTTTGCAAAGTTGAATATTCAACTCTAGACCACCTATATGGTTACTTATCCCATTAAACTAAACAATGTACATTGTGTTATATGACTTGAGAAGCTATATGGTAGCATATACGCCCGGATATGATTGCCCCGATGACTGACGCACGCACGCACACTCACCGTACTGAGAGTCTGAAGCTAGCTACGTTCGTCCGACTTGTGAACAAACCTCTTAACATAGTGTTCGTACGCTGCTCATGGGAAGCCTAAAGTGGTCTAAAATTGCCTCAATCGACCTAATTTCTGCATCACATTTACTTCCCTTTGTGTACTCCGACATCCAAGCCACAAAAAACGAGAGATTTTGTTTGAGAACATATCAAGAAAGATGTTCTCCTGTTTCTTTTCGGCACTTTTCCTGAGGGAGAACACTCGTGCAGCGTGCATGCATGCGGAATGATATATAGCCCTAATGATACACTTGTCTCGAATTAAAGGGAGCTGGAGAAAAACTTGTGATTGCAATGACAGGACACAACAATAGTGGTATATCATGGCAAGTCAATGTCTTCAACGGTGGTGGTGGTGGGGGGGGGGGGTTGGGAGGGGGAAAAACTTTTCATAACAATGACAGGATAAAACAATAGTGACAAAGAAATAAAGAAAGAAAGGGGTGCGGTTGTGGGTGAGGAAAAATGAAAAAGTCTACGGCACCTAGTATTCCCAGGCGGTCACCCATCCAAGTACTGACTAGGCTCGACGCTGCTTGACTTCGGTGATCGGACGAGAACCGGTATATTCAACGTGATATGGTCGTAGACATTAGAAAGATGAAATTTAAGCTTTTTATACCCGCCCGCCCCGAGACTTATTTTGCAAAGTTGAATATTCAACTCTAGACCACCTATATGGTTACTTATCCCATTAAACTAAACAATGTACATTGTGTTATATGACTTGAGAAGCTATATGGTAGCATATACGCCCGGATATGATTGCCCCGATGACTGACGCACGCACGCACACTCACCGTACTGAGAGTCTGAAGCTAGCTACGTTCGTCCGACTTGTGAACAAACCTCTTAACATAGTGTTCGTACGCTGCTCATGGGAAGCCTAAAGTGGTCTAAAATTGCCTCAATCGACCTAATTTCTGCATCACATTTACTTCCCTTTGTGTACTCCGACATCCAAGCCACAAAAAACGAGAGATTTTGTTTGAGAACATATCAAGAAAGATGTTCTCCTGTTTCTTTTCGGCACTTTTCCTGAGGGAGAACACTCGTGCAGCGTGCATGCATGCGGAATGATATATAGCCCTAATGATACACTTGTCTCGAATTAAAGGGAGCTGGAGAAAAACTTGTGATTGCAATGACAGGACACAACAATAGTGGTATATCATGGCAAGTCAATGTCTTCAACGGTGGTGGTGGTGGGGGGGGGGGGTTGGGAGGGGGAAAAACTTTTCATAACAATGACAGGATAAAACAATAGTGACAAAGAAATAAAGAAAGAAAGGGGTGCGGTTGTGGGTGAGGAAAAATGAAAAAGTCTACGGCACCTAGTATTCCCAGGCGGTCACCCATCCAAGTACTGACTAGGCTCGACGCTGCTTGACTTCGGTGATCGGACGAGAACCGGTATATTCAACGTGATATGGTCGTAGACATTAGAAAGATGAAATTTAAGCTTTTTATACCCGCCCGCCCCGAGACTTATTTTGCAAAGTTGAATATTCAACTCTAGACCACCTATATGGTTACTTATCCCATTAAACTAAACAATGTACATTGTGTTATATGACTTGAGAAGCTATATGGTAGCATATACGCCCGGATATGATTGCCCCGATGACTGACGCACGCACGCACACTCACCGTACTGAGAGTCTGAAGCTAGCTACGTTCGTCCGACTTGTGAACAAACCTCTTAACATAGTGTTCGTACGCTGCTCATGGGAAGCCTAAAGTGGTCTAAAATTGCCTCAATCGACCTAATTTCTGCATCACATTTACTTCCCTTTGTGTACTCCGACATCCAAGCCACAAAAAACGAGAGATTTTGTTTGAGAACATATCAAGAAAGATGTTCTCCTGTTTCTTTTCGGCACTTTTCCTGAGGGAGAACACTCGTGCAGCGTGCATGCATGCGGAATGATATATAGCCCTAATGATACACTTGTCTCGAATTAAAGGGAGCTGGAGAAAAACTTGTGATTGCAATGACAGGACACAACAATAGTGGTATATCATGGCAAGTCAATGTCTTCAACGGTGGTGGTGGTGGGGGGGGGGGGGGGGGTTGGGAGGGGGAAAAACTTTTCATAACAATGACAGGATAAAACAATAGTGACAAAGAAATAAAGAAAGAAAGGGGTGCGGTTGTGGGTGAGGAAAAATGAAAAAGTCTACGGCACCTAGTATTCCCAGGCGGTCACCCATCCAAGTACTGACTAGGCTCGACGCTGCTTGACTTCGGTGATCGGACGAGAACCGGTATATTCAACGTGATATGGTCGTAGACATTAGAAAGATGAAATTTAAGCTTTTTATACCCGCCCGCCCCGAGACTTATTTTGCAAAGTTGAATATTCAACTCTAGACCACCTATATGGTTACTTATCCCATTAAACTAAACAATGTACATTGTGTTATATGACTTGAGAAGCTATATGGTAGCATATACGCCCGGATATGATTGCCCCGATGACTGACGCACGCACGCACACTCACCGTACTGAGAGTCTGAAGCTAGCTACGTTCGTCCGACTTGTGAACAAACCTCTTAACATAGTGTTCGTACGCTGCTCATGGGAAGCCTAAAGTGGTCTAAAATTGCCTCAATCGACCTAATTTCTGCATCACATTTACTTCCCTTTGTGTACTCCGACATCCAAGCCACAAAAAACGAGAGATTTTGTTTGAGAACATATCAAGAAAGATGTTCTCCTGTTTCTTTTCGGCACTTTTCCTGAGGGAGAACACTCGTGCAGCGTGCATGCATGCGGAATGATATATAGCCCTAATGATACACTTGTCTCGAATTAAAGGGAGCTGGAGAAAAACTTGTGATTGCAATGACAGGACACAACAATAGTGGTATATCATGGCAAGTCAATGTCTTCAACGGTGGTGGTGGTGGGGGGGGGGGGGGGGGGGTTGGGAGGGGAAAAACTTTTCATAACAATGACAGGATAAAACAATAGTGACAAAGAAATAAAGAAAGAAAGGGGTGCGGTTGTGGGTGAGGAAAAATGAAAAAGTCTACGGCACCTAGTATTCCCAGGCGGTCACCCATCCAAGTACTGACTAGGCTCGACGCTGCTTGACTTCGGTGATCGGACGAGAACCGGTATATTCAACGTGATATGGTCGTAGACATTAGAAAGATGAAATTTAAGCTTTTTATACCCGCCCGCCCCGAGACTTATTTTGCAAAGTTGAATATTCAACTCTAGACCACCTATATGGTTACTTATCCCATTAAACTAAACAATGTACATTGTGTTATATGACTTGAGAAGCTATATGGTAGCATATACGCCCGGATATGATTGCCCCGATGACTGACGCACGCACGCACACTCACCGTACTGAGAGTCTGAAGCTAGCTACGTTCGTCCGACTTGTGAACAAACCTCTTAACATAGTGTTCGTACGCTGCTCATGGGAAGCCTAAAGTGGTCTAAAATTGCCTCAATCGACCTAATTTCTGCATCACATTTACTTCCCTTTGTGTACTCCGACATCCAAGCCACAAAAAACGAGAGATTTTGTTTGAGAACATATCAAGAAAGATGTTCTCCTGTTTCTTTTCGGCACTTTTCCTGAGGGAGAACACTCGTGCAGCGTGCATGCATGCGGAATGATATATAGCCCTAATGATACACTTGTCTCGAATTAAAGGGAGCTGGAGAAAAACTTGTGATTGCAATGACAGGACACAACAATAGTGGTATATCATGGCAAGTCAATGTCTTCAACGGTGGTGGTGGTGGGGGGGGGGGGGGTTGGGAGGGGGGAAAAACTTTTCATAACAATGACAGGATAAAACAATAGTGACAAAGAAATAAAGAAAGAAAGGGGTGCGGTTGTGGGTGAGGAAAAATGAAAAAGTCTACGGCACCTAGTATTCCCAGGCGGTCACCCATCCAAGTACTGACTAGGCTCGACGCTGCTTGACTTCGGTGATCGGACGAGAACCGGTATATTCAACGTGATATGGTCGTAGACATTAGAAAGATGAAATTTAAGCTTTTTATACCCGCCCGCCCCGAGACTTATTTTGCAAAGTTGAATATTCAACTCTAGACCACCTATATGGTTACTTATCCCATTAAACTAAACAATGTACATTGTGTTATATGACTTGAGAAGCTATATGGTAGCATATACGCCCGGATATGATTGCCCCGATGACTGACGCACGCACGCACACTCACCGTACTGAGAGTCTGAAGCTAGCTACGTTCGTCCGACTTGTGAACAAACCTCTTAACATAGTGTTCGTACGCTGCTCATGGGAAGCCTAAAGTGGTCTAAAATTGCCTCAATCGACCTAATTTCTGCATCACATTTACTTCCCTTTGTGTACTCCGACATCCAAGCCACAAAAAACGAGAGATTTTGTTTGAGAACATATCAAGAAAGATGTTCTCCTGTTTCTTTTCGGCACTTTTCTGAGGGAGAACACTCGTGCAGCGTGCATGCATGCGGAATGATATATAGCCCTAATGATACACTTGTCTCGAATTAAAGGGAGCTGGAGAAAAACTTGTGATTGCAATGACAGGACACAACAATAGTGGTATATCATGGCAAGTCAATGTCTTCAACGGTGGTGGTGGTGGGGGGGGGGGTTGGGAGGGGGAAAAACTTTTCATAACAATGACAGGATAAAACAATAGTGACAAAGAAATAAAGAAAGAAAGGGGTGCGGTTGTGGGTGAGGAAAAATGAAAAAGTCTACGGCACCTAGTATTCCCAGGCGGTCACCCATCCAAGTACTGACTAGGCTCGACGCTGCTTGACTTCGGTGATCGGACGAGAACCGGTATATTCAACGTGATATGGTCGTAGACATTAGAAAGATGAAATTTAAGCTTTTTATACCCGCCCGCCCCGAGACTTATTTTGCAAAGTTGAATATTCAACTCTAGACCACCTATATGGTTACTTATCCCATTAAACTAAACAATGTACATTGTGTTATATGACTTGAGAAGCTATATGGTAGCATATACGCCCGGATATGATTGCCCCGATGACTGACGCACGCACGCACACTCACCGTACTGAGAGTCTGAAGCTAGCTACGTTCGTCCGACTTGTGAACAAACCTCTTAACATAGTGTTCGTACGCTGCTCATGGGAAGCCTAAAGTGGTCTAAAATTGCCTCAATCGACCTAATTTCTGCATCACATTTACTTCCCTTTGTGTACTCCGACATCCAAGCCACAAAAAACGAGAGATTTTGTTTGAGAACATATCAAGAAAGATGTTCTCCTGTTTCTTTTCGGCACTTTTCCTGAGGGAGAACACTCGTGCAGCGTGCATGCATGCGGAATGATATATAGCCCTAATGATACACTTGTCTCGAATTAAAGGGAGCTGGAGAAAAACTTGTGATTGCAATGACAGGACACAACAATAGTGGTATATCATGGCAAGTCAATGTCTTCAACGGTGGTGGTGGTGGGGGGGGGGGTTGGGAGGGGGAAAAACTTTTCATAACAATGACAGGATAAAACAATAGTGACAAAGAAATAAAGAAAGAAAGGGGTGCGGTTGTGGGTGAGGAAAAATGAAAAAGTCTACGGCACCTAGTATTCCCAGGCGGTCACCCATCCAAGTACTGACTAGGCTCGACGCTGCTTGACTTCGGTGATCGGACGAGAACCGGTATATTCAACGTGATATGGTCGTAGACATTAGAAAGATGAAATTTAAGCTTTTTATACCCGCCCGCCCCGAGACTTATTTTGCAAAGTTGAATATTCAACTCTAGACCACCTATATGGTTACTTATCCCATTAAACTAAACAATGTACATTGTGTTATATGACTTGAGAAGCTATATGGTAGCATATACGCCCGGATATGATTGCCCCGATGACTGACGCACGCACGCACACTCACCGTACTGAGAGTCTGAAGCTAGCTACGTTCGTCCGACTTGTGAACAAACCTCTTAACATAGTGTTCGTACGCTGCTCATGGGAAGCCTAAAGTGGTCTAAAATTGCCTCAATCGACCTAATTTCTGCATCACATTTACTTCCCTTTGTGTACTCCGACATCCAAGCCACAAAAACGAGAGATTTTGTTTGAGAACATATCAAGAAAGATGTTCTCCTGTTTCTTTTCGGCACTTTTCCTGAGGGAGAACTCGCTGCAGCGTGCATGCATGCGGAATGATATATAGCCCTAATGATACACTTGTCTCGAATTAAAGGGAGCTGGAGAAAAACTTGTGATTGCAATGACAGGACACAACAATAGTGGTATATCATGGCAAGTCAATGTCTTCAACGGTGGTGGTGGTGGGGGGGGGGGTTGGGAGGGGGAAAAACTTTTCATAACAATGACAGGATAAAACAATAGTGACAAAGAAATAAAGAAAGAAAGGGGTGCGGTTGTGGGTGAGGAAAAATGAAAAAGTCTACGGCACCTAGTATTCCCAGGCGGTCACCCATCCAAGTACTGACTAGGCTCGACGCTGCTTGACTTCGGTGATCGGACGAGAACCGGTATATTCAACGTGATATGGTCGTAGACATTAGAAAGATGAAATTTAAGCTTTTTATACCCGCCCGCCCCGAGACTTATTTTGCAAAGTTGAATATTCAACTCTAGACCACCTATATGGTTACTTATCCCATTAAACTAAACAATGTACATTGTGTTATATGACTTGAGAAGCTATATGGTAGCATATACGCCCGGATATGATTGCCCCGATGACTGACGCACGCACGCACACTCACCGTACTGAGAGTCTGAAGCTAGCTACGTTCGTCCGACTTGTGAACAAACCTCTTAACATAGTGTTCGTACGCTGCTCATGGGAAGCCTAAAGTGGTCTAAAATTGCCTCAATCGACCTAATTTCTGCATCACATTTACTTCCCTTTGTGTACTCCGACATCCAAGCCACAAAAAACGAGAGATTTTGTTTGAGAACATATCAAGAAAGATGTTCTCCTGTTTCTTTTCGGCACTTTTCCTGAGGGAGAACACTCGTGCAGCGTGCATGCATGCGGAATGATATATAGCCCTAATGATACACTTGTCTCGAATTAAAGGGAGCTGGAGAAAAACTTGTGATTGCAATGACAGGACACAACAATAGTGGTATATCATGGCAAGTCAATGTCTTCAACGGTGGTGGTGGTGGGGGGGGGGGGTTGGGAGGGGGAAAAACTTTTCATAACAATGACAGGATAAAACAATAGTGACAAAGAAATAAAGAAAGAAAGGGGTGCGGTTGTGGGTGAGGAAAAATGAAAAAGTCTACGGCACCTAGTATTCCCAGGCGGTCACCCATCCAAGTACTGACTAGGCTCGACGCTGCTTGACTTCGGTGATCGGACGAGAACCGGTATATTCAACGTGATATGGTCGTAGACATTAGAAAGATGAAATTTAAGCTTTTTATACCCGCCGCCCCGAGACTTATTTTGCAAAGTTGAATATTCAACTCTAGACCACCTATATGGTTACTTATCCCATTAAACTAAACAATGTACATTGTGTTATATGACTTGAGAAGCTATATGGTAGCATATACGCCCGGATATGATTGCCCCGATGACTGACGCACGCACGCACACTCACCGTACTGAGAGTCTGAAGCTAGCTACGTTCGTCCGACTTGTGAACAAACCTCTTAACATAGTGTTCGTACGCTGCTCATGGGAAGCCTAAAGTGGTCTAAAATTGCCTCAATCGACCTAATTTCTGCATCACATTTACTTCCCTTTGTGTACTCCGACATCCAAGCCACAAAAAACGAGAGATTTTGTTTGAGAACATATCAAGAAAGATGTTCTCCTGTTTCTTTTCGGCACTTTTCCTGAGGGAGAACACTCGTGCAGCGTGCATGCATGCGGAATGATATATAGCCCTAATGATACACTTGTCTCGAATTAAAGGGAGCTGGAGAAAAACTTGTGATTGCAATGACAGGACACAACAATAGTGGTATATCATGGCAAGTCAATGTCTTCAACGGTGGTGGTGGTGGGGGGGGGGGTTGGGAGGGGGAAAAACTTTTCATAACAATGACAGGATAAAACAATAGTGACAAAGAAATAAAGAAAGAAAGGGGTGCGGTTGTGGGTGAGGAAAAATGAAAAAGTCTACGGCACCTAGTATTCCCAGGCGGTCACCCATCCAAGTACTGACTAGGCTCGACGCTGCTTGACTTCGGTGATCGGACGAGAACCGGTATATTCAACGTGATATGGTCGTAGACATTAGAAAGATGAAATTTAAGCTTTTTATACCCGCCCGCCCCGAGACTTATTTTGCAAAGTTGAATATTCAACTCTAGACCACCTATATGGTTACTTATCCCATTAAACTAAACAATGTACATTGTGTTATATGACTTGAGAAGCTATATGGTAGCATATACGCCCGGATATGATTGCCCCGATGACTGACGCACGCACGCACACTCACCGTACTGAGAGTCTGAAGCTAGCTACGTTCGTCCGACTTGTGAACAAACCTCTTAACATAGTGTTCGTACGCTGCTCATGGGAAGCCTAAAGTGGTCTAAAATTGCCTCAATCGACCTAATTTCTGCATCACATTTACTTCCCTTTGTGTACTCCGACATCCAAGCCACAAAAAACGAGAGATTTTGTTTGAGAACATATCAAGAAAGATGTTCTCCTGTTTCTTTTCGGCACTTTTCCTGAGGGAGAACACTCGTGCAGCGTGCATGCATGCGGAATGATATATAGCCCTAATGATACACTTGTCTCGAATTAAAGGGAGCTGGAGAAAAACTTGTGATTGCAATGACAGGACACAACAATAGTGGTATATCATGGCAAGTCAATGTCTTCAACGGTGGTGGTGGTGGGGGGGGGGGGTTGGGAGGGGGAAAAACTTTTCATAACAATGACAGGATAAAACAATAGTGACAAAGAAATAAAGAAAGAAAGGGGTGCGGTTGTGGGTGAGGAAAAATGAAAAAGTCTACGGCACCTAGTATTCCCAGGCGGTCACCCATCCAAGTACTGACTAGGCTCGACGCTGCTTGACTTCGGTGATCGGACGAGAACCGGTATATTCAACGTGATATGGTCGTAGACATTAGAAAGATGAAATTTAAGCTTTTTATACCCGCCCGCCCCGAGACTTATTTTGCAAAGTTGAATATTCAACTCTAGACCACCTATATGGTTACTTATCCCATTAAACTAAACAATGTACATTGTGTTATATGACTTGAGAAGCTATATGGTAGCATATACGCCCGGATATGATTGCCCCGATGACTGACGCACGCACGCACACTCACCGTACTGAGAGTCTGAAGCTAGCTACGTTCGTCCGACTTGTGAACAAACCTCTTAACATAGTGTTCGTACGCTGCTCATGGGAAGCCTAAAGTGGTCTAAAATTGCCTCAATCGACCTAATTTCTGCATCACATTTACTTCCCTTTGTGTACTCCGACATCCAAGCCACAAAAAACGAGAGATTTTGTTTGAGAACATATCAAGAAAGATGTTCTCCTGTTTCTTTTCGGCACTTTTCCTGAGGGAGAACACTCGTGCAGCGTGCATGCATGCGGAATGATATATAGCCCTAATGATACACTTGTCTCGAATTAAAGGGAGCTGGAGAAAAACTTGTGATTGCAATGACAGGACACAACAATAGTGGTATATCATGGCAAGTCAATGTCTTCAACGGTGGTGGTGGTGGGGGGGGGGGGTTGGGAGGGGGAAAAACTTTTCATAACAATGACAGGATAAAACAATAGTGACAAAGAAATAAAGAAAGAAAGGGGTGCGGTTGTGGGTGAGGAAAAATGAAAAAGTCTACGGCACCTAGTATTCCCAGGCGGTCACCCATCCAAGTACTGACTAGGCTCGACGCTGCTTGACTTCGGTGATCGGACGAGAACCGGTATATTCAACGTGATATGGTCGTAGACATTAGAAAGATGAAATTTAAGCTTTTTATACCCGCCCGCCCCGAGACTTATTTTGCAAAGTTGAATATTCAACTCTAGACCACCTATATGGTTACTTATCCCATTAAACTAAACAATGTACATTGTGTTATATGACTTGAGAAGCTATATGGTAGCATATACGCCCGGATATGATTGCCCCGATGACTGACGCACGCACGCACACTCACCGTACTGAGAGTCTGAAGCTAGCTACGTTCGTCCGACTTGTGAACAAACCTCTTAACATAGTGTTCGTACGCTGCTCATGGGAAGCCTAAAGTGGTCTAAAATTGCCTCAATCGACCTAATTTCTGCATCACATTTACTTCCCTTTGTGTACTCCGACATCCAAGCCACAAAAAACGAGAGATTTTGTTTGAGAACATATCAAGAAAGATGTTCTCCTGTTTCTTTTCGGCACTTTTCCTGAGGGAGAACACTCGTGCAGCGTGCATGCATGCGGAATGATATATAGCCCTAATGATACACTTGTCTCGAATTAAAGGGAGCTGGAGAAAAACTTGTGATTGCAATGACAGGACACAACAATAGTGGTATATCATGGCAAGTCAATGTCTTCAACGGTGGTGGTGGTGGGGGGGGGGGGGTTGGGAGGGGGAAAAACTTTTCATAACAATGACAGGATAAAACAATAGTGACAAAGAAATAAAGAAAGAAAGGGGTGCGGTTGTGGGTGAGGAAAAATGAAAAAGTCTACGGCACCTAGTATTCCCAGGCGGTCACCCATCCAAGTACTGACTAGGCTCGACGCTGCTTGACTTCGGTGATCGGACGAGAACCGGTATATTCAACGTGATATGGTCGTAGACATTAGAAAGATGAAATTTAAGCTTTTTATACCCGCCCGCCCCGAGACTTATTTTGCAAAGTTGAATATTCAACTCTAGACCACCTATATGGTTACTTATCCCATTAAACTAAACAATGTACATTGTGTTATATGACTTGAGAAGCTATATGGTAGCATATACGCCCGGATATGATTGCCCCGATGACTGACGCACGCACGCACACTCACCGTACTGAGAGTCTGAAGCTAGCTACGTTCGTCCGACTTGTGAACAAACCTCTTAACATAGTGTTCGTACGCTGCTCATGGGAAGCCTAAAGTGGTCTAAAATT
>NC_092568.1:38204991-38242096 GCF_037975245.1 Apostichopus japonicus
TCACCCACAACCGCACCCCTTTCTTTCTTTATTTCTTTGTCACTATTGTTTTATCCTGTCATTGTTATGAAAAGTTTTTCCCCCTCCCAAACCCCCCCCCCCCCCCCACCACCACCACCGTTGAAGACATTGACTTGCCATGATATACCACTATTGTTGTGTCCTGTCATTGCAATCACAAGTTTTTCTCCAGCTCCCTTTAATTCGAGACAAGTGTATCATTAGGGCTATATATCATTCCGCATGCATGCACGCTGCACGAGTGTTCTCCCTCAGGAAAAGTGCCGAAAAGAAACAGGAGAACATCTTTCTTGATATGTTCTCAAACAAAATCTCTCGTTTTTTGTGGCTTGGATGTCGGAGTACACAAAGGGAAGTAAATGTGATGCAGAAATTAGGTCGATTGAGGCAATTTTAGACCACTTTAGGCTTCCCATGAGCAGCGTACGAACACTATGTTAAGAGGTTTGTTCACAAGTCGGACGAACGTAGCTAGCTTCAGACTCTCAGTACGGTGAGTGTGCGTGCGTGCGTCAGTCATCGGGGCAATCATATCCGGGCGTATATGCTACCATATAGCTTCTCAAGTCATATAACACAATGTACATTGTTTAGTTTAATGGGATAAGTAACCATATAGGTGGTCTAGAGTTGAATATTCAACTTTGCAAAATAAGTCTCGGGGCGGGCGGGTATAAAAAGCTTAAATTTCATCTTTCTAATGTCTACGACCATATCACGTTGAATATACCGGTTCTCGTCCGATCACCGAAGTCCAAGCAGCGTCGAGCCTAGTCAGTACTTGGATGGGTGACCGCCTGGGAATACTAGGTGCCGTAGACTTTTTCATTTTTCCTCACCCACAACCGCACCCCTTTCTTTCTTTATTTCTTTGTCACTATTGTTTTATCCTGTCATTGTTATGAAAAGTTTTTCCCCCTCCCAAACCCCCCCCCCCCCCCCCCACCACCACCACCGTTGAAGACATTGACTTGCCATGATATACCACTATTGTTGTGTCCTGTCATTGCAATCACAAGTTTTTCTCCAGCTCCCTTTAATTCGAGACAAGTGTATCATTAGGGCTATATATCATTCCGCATGCATGCACGCTGCACGAGTGTTCTCCCTCAGGAAAAGTGCCGAAAAGAAACAGGAGAACATCTTTCTTGATATGTTCTCAAACAAAATCTCTCGTTTTTTGTGGCTTGGATGTCGGAGTACACAAAGGGAAGTAAATGTGATGCAGAAATTAGGTCGATTGAGGCAATTTTAGACCACTTTAGGCTTCCCATGAGCAGCGTACGAACACTATGTTAAGAGGTTTGTTCACAAGTCGGACGAACGTAGCTAGCTTCAGACTCTCAGTACGGTGAGTGTGCGTGCGTGCGTCAGTCATCGGGGCAATCATATCCGGGCGTATATGCTACCATATAGCTTCTCAAGTCATATAACACAATGTACATTGTTTAGTTTAATGGGATAAGTAACCATATAGGTGGTCTAGAGTTGAATATTCAACTTTGCAAAATAAGTCTCGGGGCGGGCGGGTATAAAAAGCTTAAATTTCATCTTTCTAATGTCTACGACCATATCACGTTGAATATACCGGTTCTCGTCCGATCACCGAAGTCAAGCAGCGTCGAGCCTAGTCAGTACTTGGATGGGTGACCGCCTGGGAATACTAGGTGCCGTAGACTTTTTCATTTTTCCTCACCCACAACCGCACCCCTTTCTTTCTTTATTTCTTTGTCACTATTGTTTTATCCTGTCATTGTTATGAAAAGTTTTTCCCCCTCCCAAACCCCCCCCCCCCCCACCACCACCACCGTTGAAGACATTGACTTGCCATGATATACCACTATTGTTGTGTCCTGTCATTGCAATCACAAGTTTTTCTCCAGCTCCCTTTAATTCGAGACAAGTGTATCATTAGGGCTATATATCATTCCGCATGCATGCACGCTGCACGAGTGTTCTCCCTCAGGAAAAGTGCCGAAAAGAAACAGGAGAACATCTTTCTTGATATGTTCTCAAACAAAATCTCTCGTTTTTTGTGGCTTGGATGTCGGAGTACACAAAGGGAAGTAAATGTGATGCAGAAATTAGGTCGATTGAGGCAATTTTAGACCACTTTAGGCTTCCCATGAGCAGCGTACGAACACTATGTTAAGAGGTTTGTTCACAAGTCGGACGAACGTAGCTAGCTTCAGACTCTCAGTACGGTGAGTGTGCGTGCGTGCGTCAGTCATCGGGGCAATCATATCCGGGCGTATATGCTACCATATAGCTTCTCAAGTCATATAACACAATGTACATTGTTTAGTTTAATGGGATAAGTAACCATATAGGTGGTCTAGAGTTGAATATTCAACTTTGCAAAATAAGTCTCGGGGCGGGCGGGTATAAAAAGCTTAAATTTCATCTTTCTAATGTCTACGACCATATCACGTTGAATATACCGGTTCTCGTCCGATCACCGAAGTCAAGCAGCGTCGAGCCTAGTCAGTACTTGGATGGGTGACCGCCTGGGAATACTAGGTGCCGTAGACTTTTTCATTTTTCCTCACCCACAACCGCACCCCTTTCTTTCTTTATTTCTTTGTCACTATTGTTTTATCCTGTCATTGTTATGAAAAGTTTTTTCCCCCTCCCAAACCCCCCCCCCCCCCCCACCACCACCACCGTTGAAGACATTGACTTGCCATGATATACCACTATTGTTGTGTCCTGTCATTGCAATCACAAGTTTTTCTCCAGCTCCCTTTAATTCGAGACAAGTGTATCATTAGGGCTATATATCATTCCGCATGCATGCACGCTGCACGAGTGTTCTCCCTCAGGAAAAGTGCCGAAAAGAAACAGGAGAACATCTTTCTTGATATGTTCTCAAACAAAATCTCTCGTTTTTTTGTGGCTTGGATGTCGGAGTACACAAAGGGAAGTAAATGTGATGCAGAAATTAGGTCGATTGAGGCAATTTTAGACCACTTTAGGCTTCCCATGAGCAGCGTACGAACACTATGTTAAGAGGTTTGTTCACAAGTCGGACGAACGTAGCTAGCTTCAGACTCTCAGTACGGTGAGTGTGCGTGCGTGCGTCAGTCATCGGGGCAATCATATCCGGGCGTATATGCTACCATATAGCTTCTCAAGTCATATAACACAATGTACATTGTTTAGTTTAATGGGATAAGTAACCATATAGGTGGTCTAGAGTTGAATATTCAACTTTGCAAAATAAGTCTCGGGGCGGGGCGGGTATAAAAAGCTTAAATTTCATCTTTCTAATGTCTACGACCATATCACGTTGAATATACCGGTTCTCGTCCGATCACCGAAGTCAAGCAGCGTCGAGCCTAGTCAGTACTTGGGATGGGTGACCGCCTGGGAATACTAGGTGCCGTAGACTTTTTCATTTTTCCTCACCCACAACCGCACCCCTTTCTTTCTTTATTTCTTTGTCACTATTGTTTTATCCTGTCATTGTTATGAAAAGTTTTTCCCCCTCCCAAACCCCCCCCCCCCCCACCACCACCACCGTTGAAGACATTGACTTGCCATGATATACCACTATTGTTGTGTCCTGTCATTGCAATCACAAGTTTTTCTCAGCTCCCTTTAATTCGAGACAAGTGTATCATTAGGGCTATATATCATTCCGCATGCATGCACGCTGCACGAGTGTTCTCCCTCAGGAAAAGTGCCGAAAAGAAACAGGAGAACATCTTTCTTGATATGTTCTCAAACAAAATCTCTCGTTTTTTGTGGCTTGGATGTCGGAGTACACAAAGGGAAGTAAATGTGATGCAGAAATTAGGTCGATTGAGGCAATTTTAGACCACTTTAGGCTTCCCATGAGCAGCGTACGAACACTATGTTAAGAGGTTTGTTCACAAGTCGGACGAACGTAGCTAGCTTCAGACTCTCAGTACGGTGAGTGTGCGTGCGTGCGTCAGTCATCGGGGCAATCATATCCGGGCGTATATGCTACCATATAGCTTCTCAAGTCATATAACACAATGTACATTGTTTAGTTTAATGGGATAAGTAACCATATAGGTGGTCTAGAGTTGAATATTCAACTTTGCAAAATAAGTCTCGGGGCGGGCGGGTATAAAAAGCTTAAATTTCATCTTTCTAATGTCTACGACCATATCACGTTGAATATACCGGTTCTCGTCCGATCACCGAAGTCAAGCAGCGTCGAGCCTAGTCAGTACTTGGATGGGTGACCGCCTGGGAATACTAGGTGCCGTAGACTTTTTCATTTTTCCTCACCCACAACCGCACCCCTTTCTTTCTTTATTTCTTTGTCACTATTGTTTTATCCTGTCATTGTTATGAAAAGTTTTTCCCCCTCCCAAACCCCCCCCCCCACCACCACCACCGTTGAAGACATTGACTTGCCATGATATACCACTATTGTTGTGTCCTGTCATTGCAATCACAAGTTTTTCTCCAGCTCCCTTTAATTCGAGACAAGTGTATCATTAGGGCTATATATCATTCCGCATGCATGCACGCTGCACGAGTGTTCTCCCTCAGGAAAAGTGCCGAAAAGAAACAGGAGAACATCTTTCTTGATATGTTCTCAAACAAAATCTCTCGTTTTTTGTGGCTTGGATGTCGGAGTACACAAAGGGAAGTAAATGTGATGCAGAAATTAGGTCGATTGAGGCAATTTTAGACCACTTTAGGCTTCCCCATGAGCAGCGTACGAACACTATGTTAAGAGGTTTGTTCACAAGTCGGACGAACGTAGCTAGCTTCAGACTCTCAGTACGGTGAGTGTGCGTGCGTGCGTCAGTCATCGGGGCAATCATATCCGGGCGTATATGCTACCATATAGCTTCTCAAGTCATATAACACAATGTACATTGTTTAGTTTAATGGGATAAGTAACCATATAGGTGGTCTAGAGTTGAATATTCAACTTTGCAAAATAAGTCTCGGGGCGGGCGGGTATAAAAAGCTTAAATTTCATCTTTCTAATGTCTACGACCATATCACGTTGAATATACCGGTTCTCGTCCGATCACCGAAGTCAAGCAGCGTCGAGCCTAGTCAGTACTTGGATGGGTGACCGCCTGGGAATACTAGGTGCCGTAGACTTTTTCATTTTTCCTCACCCACAACCGCACCCCTTTCTTTCTTTATTTCTTTGTCACTATTGTTTTATCCTGTCATTGTTATGAAAAGTTTTTCCCCCTCCCAACCCCCCCCCCCCCACCACCACCACCGTTGAAGACATTGACTTGCCATGATATACCACTATTGTTGTGTCCTGTCATTGCAATCACAAGTTTTTCTCCAGCTCCCTTTAATTCGAGACAAGTGTATCATTAGGGCTATATATCATTCCGCATGCATGCACGCTGCACGAGTGTTCTCCCTCAGGAAAAGTGCCGAAAAGAAACAGGAGAACATCTTTCTTGATATGTTCTCAAACAAAATCTCTCGTTTTTTGTGGCTTGGATGTCGGAGTACACAAAGGGAAGTAAATGTGATGCAGAAATTAGGTCGATTGAGGCAATTTTAGACCACTTTAGGCTTCCCATGAGCAGCGTACGAACACTATGTTAAGAGGTTTGTTCACAAGTCGGACGAACGTAGCTAGCTTCAGACTCTCAGTACGGTGAGTGTGCGTGCGTGCGTCAGTCATCGGGGCAATCATATCCGGGCGTATATGCTACCATATAGCTTCTCAAGTCATATAACACAATGTACATTGTTTAGTTTAATGGGATAAGTAACCATATAGGTGGTCTAGAGTTGAATATTCAACTTTGCAAAATAAGTCTCGGGGCGGGCGGGTATAAAAAGCTTAAATTTCATCTTTCTAATGTCTACGACCATATCACGTTGAATATACCGGTTCTCGTCCGATCACCGAAGTCAAGCAGCGTCGAGCCTAGTCAGTACTTGGATGGGTGACCGCCTGGGAATACTAGGTGCCGTAGACTTTTTCATTTTTCCTCACCCACAACCGCACCCCTTTCTTTCTTTATTTCTTTGTCACTATTGTTTTATCCTGTCATTGTTATGAAAAGTTTTTCCCCCTCCCAAACCCCCCCCCCCCACCACCACCACCGTTGAAGACATTGACTTGCCATGATATACCACTATTGTTGTGTCCTGTCATTGCAATCACAAGTTTTTCTCCAGCTCCCTTTAATTCGAGACAAGTGTATCATTAGGGCTATATATCATTCCGCATGCATGCACGCTGCACGAGTGTTCTCCCTCAGGAAAAGTGCCGAAAAGAAACAGGAGAACATCTTTCTTGATATGTTCTCAAACAAAATCTCTCGTTTTTTGTGGCTTGGATGTCGGAGTACACAAAGGGAAGTAAATGTGATGCAGAAATTAGGTCGATTGAGGCAATTTTAGACCACTTTAGGCTTCCCATGAGCAGCGTACGAACACTATGTTAAGAGGTTTGTTCACAAGTCGGACGAACGTAGCTAGCTTCAGACTCTCAGTACGGTGAGTGTGCGTGCGTGCGTCAGTCATCGGGGCAATCATATCCGGGCGTATATGCTACCATATAGCTTCTCAAGTCATATAACACAATGTACATTGTTTAGTTTAATGGGATAAGTAACCATATAGGTGGTCTAGAGTTGAATATTCAACTTTGCAAAATAAGTCTCGGGGCGGGCGGGTATAAAAAGCTTAAATTTCATCTTTCTAATGTCTACGACCATATCACGTTGAATATACCGGTTCTCGTCCGATCACCGAAGTCAAGCAGCGTCGAGCCTAGTCAGTACTTGGATGGGTGACCGCCTGGGAATACTAGGTGCCGTAGACTTTTTCATTTTTCCTCACCCACAACCGCACCCCTTTCTTTCTTTATTTCTTTGTCACTATTGTTTTATCCTGTCATTGTTATGAAAAGTTTTTCCCCCTCCCAAACCCCCCCCCCCCCACCACCACCACCGTTGAAGACATTGACTTGCCATGATATACCACTATTGTTGTGTCCTGTCATTGCAATCACAAGTTTTTCTCCAGCTCCCTTTAATTCGAGACAAGTGTATCATTAGGGCTATATATCATTCCGCATGCATGCACGCTGCACGAGTGTTCTCCCTCAGGAAAAGTGCCGAAAAGAAACAGGAGAACATCTTTCTTGATATGTTCTCAAACAAAATCTCTCGTTTTTTGTGGCTTGGATGTCGGAGTACACAAAGGGAAGTAAATGTGATGCAGAAATTAGGTCGATTGAGGCAATTTTAGACCACTTTAGGCTTCCCATGAGCAGCGTACGAACACTATGTTAAGAGGTTTGTTCACAAGTCGGACGAACGTAGCTAGCTTCAGACTCTCAGTACGGTGAGTGTGCGTGCGTGCGTCAGTCATCGGGGCAATCATATCCGGGCGTATATGCTACCATATAGCTTCTCAAGTCATATAACACAATGTACATTGTTTAGTTTAATGGGATAAGTAACCATATAGGTGGTCTAGAGTTGAATATTCAACTTTGCAAAATAAGTCTCGGGGCGGGCGGGTATAAAAAGCTTAAATTTCATCTTTCTAATGTCTACGACCATATCACGTTGAATATACCGGTTCTCGTCCGATCACCGAAGTCAAGCAGCGTCGAGCCTAGTCAGTACTTGGATGGGTGACCGCCTGGGAATACTAGGTGCCGTAGACTTTTTCATTTTTCCTCACCCACAACCGCACCCCTTTCTTTCTTTATTTCTTTGTCACTATTGTTTTATCCTGTCATTGTTATGAAAAGTTTTTCCCCCTCCCAAACCCCCCCCCCCCACCACCACCACCGTTGAAGACATTGACTTGCCATGATATACCACTATTGTTGTGTCCTGTCATTGCAATCACAAGTTTTTCTCCAGCTCCCTTTAATTCGAGACAAGTGTATCATTAGGGCTATATATCATTCCGCATGCATGCACGCTGCACGAGTGTTCTCCCTCAGGAAAAGTGCCGAAAAGAAACAGGAGAACATCTTTCTTGATATGTTCTCAAACAAAATCTCTCGTTTTTTGTGGCTTGGATGTCGGAGTACACAAAGGGAAGTAAATGTGATGCAGAAATTAGGTCGATTGAGGCAATTTTAGACCACTTTAGGCTTCCCATGAGCAGCGTACGAACACTATGTTAAGAGGTTTGTTCACAAGTCGGACGAACGTAGCTAGCTTCAGACTCTCAGTACGGTGAGTGTGCGTGCGTGCGTCAGTCATCGGGGCAATCATATCCGGGCGTATATGCTACCATATAGCTTCTCAAGTCATATAACACAATGTACATTGTTTAGTTTAATGGGATAAGTAACCATATAGGTGGTCTAGAGTTGAATATTCAACTTTGCAAAATAAGTCTCGGGGCGGGCGGGTATAAAAAGCTTAAATTTCATCTTTCTAATGTCTACGACCATATCACGTTGAATATACCGGTTCTCGTCCGATCACCGAAGTCAAGCAGCGTCGAGCCTAGTCAGTACTTGGATGGGTGACCGCCTGGGAATACTAGGTGCCGTAGACTTTTTCATTTTTCCTCACCCACAACCGCACCCCTTTCTTTCTTTATTTCTTTGTCACTATTGTTTTATCCTGTCATTGTTATGAAAAGTTTTTCCCCCTCCCAAACCCCCCCCCCCCCCCACCACCACCACCGTTGAAGACATTGACTTGCCATGATATACCACTATTGTTGTGTCCTGTCATTGCAATCACAAGTTTTTCTCCAGCTCCCTTTAATTCGAGACAAGTGTATCATTAGGGCTATATATCATTCCGCATGCATGCACGCTGCACGAGTGTTCTCCCTCAGGAAAAGTGCCGAAAAGAAACAGGAGAACATCTTTCTTGATATGTTCTCAAACAAAATCTCTCGTTTTTTGTGGCTTGGATGTCGGAGTACACAAAGGGAAGTAAATGTGATGCAGAAATTAGGTCGATTGAGGCAATTTTAGACCACTTTAGGCTTCCCATGAGCAGCGTACGAACACTATGTTAAGAGGTTTGTTCACAAGTCGGACGAACGTAGCTAGCTTCAGACTCTCAGTACGGTGAGTGTGCGTGCGTGCGTCAGTCATCGGGGCAATCATATCCGGGCGTATATGCTACCATATAGCTTCTCAAGTCATATAACACAATGTACATTGTTTAGTTTAATGGGATAAGTAACCATATAGGTGGTCTAGAGTTGAATATTCAACTTTGCAAAATAAGTCTCGGGGCGGGCGGGTATAAAAAGCTTAAATTTCATCTTTCTAATGTCTACGACCATATCACGTTGAATATACCGGTTCTCGTCCGATCACCGAAGTCAAGCAGCGTCGAGCCTAGTCAGTACTTGGATGGGTGACCGCCTGGGAATACTAGGTGCCGTAGACTTTTTCATTTTTCCTCACCCACAACCGCACCCCTTTCTTTCTTTATTTCTTTGTCACTATTGTTTTATCCTGTCATTGTTATGAAAAGTTTTTCCCCCTCCCAAACCCCCCCCCCCCCCACCACCACCACCGTTGAAGACATTGACTTGCCATGATATACCACTATTGTTGTGTCCTGTCATTGCAATCACAAGTTTTTCTCCAGCTCCCTTTAATTCGAGACAAGTGTATCATTAGGGCTATATATCATTCCGCATGCATGCACGCTGCACGAGTGTTCTCCCTCAGGAAAAGTGCCGAAAAGAAACAGGAGAACATCTTTCTTGATATGT
The DNA here is from genome assembly GCF_037975245.1 of Apostichopus japonicus. Taxonomy (NCBI): domain Eukaryota; kingdom Metazoa; phylum Echinodermata; class Holothuroidea; order Aspidochirotida; family Stichopodidae; genus Apostichopus; species Apostichopus japonicus. The sequence goes on from NC_092568.1 coordinate 38,214,697, forward strand.
TCTCAAACAAAATCTCTCGTTTTTTGTGGCTTGGATGTCGGAGTACACAAAGGGAAGTAAATGTGATGCAGAAATTAGGTCGATTGAGGCAATTTTAGACCACTTTAGGCTTCCCATGAGCAGCGTACGAACACTATGTTAAGAGGTTTGTTCACAAGTCGGACGAACGTAGCTAGCTTCAGACTCTCAGTACGGTGAGTGTGCGTGCGTGCGTCAGTCATCGGGGCAATCATATCCGGGCGTATATGCTACCATATAGCTTCTCAAGTCATATAACACAATGTACATTGTTTAGTTTAATGGGATAAGTAACCATATAGGTGGTCTAGAGTTGAATATTCAACTTTGCAAAATAAGTCTCGGGGCGGGCGGGTATAAAAAGCTTAAATTTCATCTTTCTAATGTCTACGACCATATCACGTTGAATATACCGGTTCTCGTCCGATCACCGAAGTCAAGCAGCGTCGAGCCTAGTCAGTACTTGGATGGGTGACCGCCTGGGAATACTAGGTGCCGTAGACTTTTTCATTTTTCCTCACCCACAACCGCACCCCTTTCTTTCTTTATTTCTTTGTCACTATTGTTTTATCCTGTCATTGTTATGAAAAGTTTTTCCCCCTCCCAAACCCCCCCCCCCCCCCACCACCACCACCGTTGAAGACATTGACTTGCCATGATATACCACTATTGTTGTGTCCTGTCATTGCAATCACAAGTTTTTCTCCAGCTCCCTTTAATTCGAGACAAGTGTATCATTAGGGCTATATATCATTCCGCATGCATGCACGCTGCACGAGTGTTCTCCCTCAGGAAAAGTGCCGAAAAGAAACAGGAGAACATCTTTCTTGATATGTTCTCAAACAAAATCTCTCGTTTTTTGTGGCTTGGATGTCGGAGTACACAAAGGGAAGTAAATGTGATGCAGAAATTAGGTCGATTGAGGCAATTTTAGACCACTTTAGGCTTCCCATGAGCAGCGTACGAACACTATGTTAAGAGGTTTGTTCACAAGTCGGACGAACGTAGCTAGCTTCAGACTCTCAGTACGGTGAGTGTGCGTGCGTGCGTCAGTCATCGGGGCAATCATATCCGGGCGTATATGCTACCATATAGCTTCTCAAGTCATATAACACAATGTACATTGTTTAGTTTAATGGGATAAGTAACCATATAGGTGGTCTAGAGTTGAATATTCAACTTTGCAAAATAAGTCTCGGGGCGGGCGGGTATAAAAAGCTTAAATTTCATCTTTCTAATGTCTACGACCATATCACGTTGAATATACCGGTTCTCGTCCGATCACCGAAGTCAAGCAGCGTCGAGCCTAGTCAGTACTTGGATGGGTGACCGCCTGGGAATACTAGGTGCCGTAGACTTTTTCATTTTTCCTCACCCACAACCGCACCCCTTTCTTTCTTTATTTCTTTGTCACTATTGTTTTATCCTGTCATTGTTATGAAAAGTTTTTCCCCCTCCCAAACCCCCCCCCCCACCACCACCACCGTTGAAGACATTGACTTGCCATGATATACCACTATTGTTGTGTCCTGTCATTGCAATCACAAGTTTTTCTCCAGCTCCCTTTAATTCGAGACAAGTGTATCATTAGGGCTATATATCATTCCGCATGCATGCACGCTGCACGAGTGTTCTCCCTCAGGAAAAGTGCCGAAAAGAAACAGGAGAACATCTTTCTTGATATGTTCTCAAACAAAATCTCTCGTTTTTTGTGGCTTGGATGTCGGAGTACACAAAGGGAAGTAAATGTGATGCAGAAATTAGGTCGATTGAGGCAATTTTAGACCACTTTAGGCTTCCCATGAGCAGCGTACGAACACTATGTTAAGAGGTTTGTTCACAAGTCGGACGAACGTAGCTAGCTTCAGACTCTCAGTACGGTGAGTGTGCGTGCGTGCGTCAGTCATCGGGGCAATCATATCCGGGCGTATATGCTACCATATAGCTTCTCAAGTCATATAACACAATGTACATTGTTTAGTTTAATGGGATAAGTAACCATATAGGTGGTCTAGAGTTGAATATTCAACTTTGCAAAATAAGTCTCGGGGCGGGCGGGTATAAAAAGCTTAAATTTCATCTTTCTAATGTCTACGACCATATCACGTTGAATATACCGGTTCTCGTCCGATCACCGAAGTCAAGCAGCGTCGAGCCTAGTCAGTACTTGGATGGGTGACCGCCTGGGAATACTAGGTGCCGTAGACTTTTTCATTTTTCCTCACCCACAACCGCACCCCTTTCTTTCTTTATTTCTTTGTCACTATTGTTTTATCCTGTCATTGTTATGAAAAGTTTTTCCCCCTCCCAAACCCCCCCCCCCCCCCACCACCACCACCGTTGAAGACATTGACTTGCCATGATATACCACTATTGTTGTGTCCTGTCATTGCAATCACAAGTTTTTCTCCAGCTCCCTTTAATTCGAGACAAGTGTATCATTAGGGCTATATATCATTCCGCATGCATGCACGCTGCACGAGTGTTCTCCCTCAGGAAAAGTGCCGAAAAGAAACAGGAGAACATCTTTCTTGATATGTTCTCAAACAAAATCTCTCGTTTTTTGTGGCTTGGATGTCGGAGTACACAAAGGGAAGTAAATGTGATGCAGAAATTAGGTCGATTGAGGCAATTTTAGACCACTTTAGGCTTCCCATGAGCAGCGTACGAACACTATGTTAAGAGGTTTGTTCACAAGTCGGACGAACGTAGCTAGCTTCAGACTCTCAGTACGGTGAGTGTGCGTGCGTGCGTCAGTCATCGGGGCAATCATATCCGGGCGTATATGCTACCATATAGCTTCTCAAGTCATATAACACAATGTACATTGTTTAGTTTAATGGGATAAGTAACCATATAGGTGGTCTAGAGTTGAATATTCAACTTTGCAAAATAAGTCTCGGGGCGGGCGGGTATAAAAAGCTTAAATTTCATCTTTCTAATGTCTACGACCATATCACGTTGAATATACCGGTTCTCGTCCGATCACCGAAGTCAAGCAGCGTCGAGCCTAGTCAGTACTTGGATGGGTGACCGCCTGGGAATACTAGGTGCCGTAGACTTTTTCATTTTTCCTCACCCACAACCGCACCCCTTTCTTTCTTTATTTCTTTGTCACTATTGTTTTATCCTGTCATTGTTATGAAAAGTTTTTCCCCCTCCCAACCCCCCCCCCCACCACCACCACCGTTGAAGACATTGACTTGCCATGATATACCACTATTGTTGTGTCCTGTCATTGCAATCACAAGTTTTTCTCCAGCTCCCTTTAATTCGAGACAAGTGTATCATTAGGGCTATATATCATTCCGCATGCATGCACGCTGCACGAGTGTTCTCCCTCAGGAAAAGTGCCGAAAAGAAACAGGAGAACATCTTTCTTGATATGTTCTCAAACAAAATCTCTCGTTTTTTGTGGCTTGGATGTCGGAGTACACAAAGGGAAGTAAATGTGATGCAGAAATTAGGTCGATTGAGGCAATTTTAGACCACTTTAGGCTTCCCATGAGCAGCGTACGAACACTATGTTAAGAGGTTTGTTCACAAGTCGGACGAACGTAGCTAGCTTCAGACTCTCAGTACGGTGAGTGTGCGTGCGTGCGTCAGTCATCGGGGCAATCATATCCGGGCGTATATGCTACCATATAGCTTCTCAAGTCATATAACACAATGTACATTGTTTAGTTTAATGGGATAAGTAACCATATAGGTGGTCTAGAGTTGAATATTCAACTTTGCAAAATAAGTCTCGGGGCGGGCGGGTATAAAAAGCTTAAATTTCATCTTTCTAATGTCTACGACCATATCACGTTGAATATACCGGTTCTCGTCCGATCACCGAAGTCAAGCAGCGTCGAGCCTAGTCAGTACTTGGATGGGTGACCGCCTGGGAATACTAGGTGCCGTAGACTTTTTCATTTTTCCTCACCCACAACCGCACCCCTTTCTTTCTTTATTTCTTTGTCACTATTGTTTTATCCTGTCATTGTTATGAAAAGTTTTTCCCCCTCCCAAACCCCCCCCCCCCACCACCACCACCGTTGAAGACATTGACTTGCCATGATATACCACTATTGTTGTGTCCTGTCATTGCAATCACAAGTTTTTCTCCAGCTCCCTTTAATTCGAGACAAGTGTATCATTAGGGCTATATATCATTCCGCATGCATGCACGCTGCACGAGTGTTCTCCCTCAGGAAAAGTGCCGAAAAGAAACAGGAGAACATCTTTCTTGATATGTTCTCAAACAAAATCTCTCGTTTTTTGTGGCTTGGATGTCGGAGTACACAAAGGGAAGTAAATGTGATGCAGAAATTAGGTCGATTGAGGCAATTTTAGACCACTTTAGGCTTCCCATGAGCAGCGTACGAACACTATGTTAAGAGGTTTGTTCACAAGTCGGACGAACGTAGCTAGCTTCAGACTCTCAGTACGGTGAGTGTGCGTGCGTGCGTCAGTCATCGGGGCAATCATATCCGGGCGTATATGCTACCATATAGCTTCTCAAGTCATATAACACAATGTACATTGTTTAGTTTAATGGGATAAGTAACCATATAGGTGGTCTAGAGTTGAATATTCAACTTTGCAAAATAAGTCTCGGGGCGGGCGGGTATAAAAAGCTTAAATTTCATCTTTCTAATGTCTACGACCATATCACGTTGAATATACCGGTTCTCGTCCGATCACCGAAGTCAAGCAGCGTCGAGCCTAGTCAGTACTTGGATGGGTGACCGCCTGGGAATACTAGGTGCCGTAGACTTTTTCATTTTTCCTCACCCACAACCGCACCCCTTTCTTTCTTTATTTCTTTGTCACTATTGTTTTATCCTGTCATTGTTATGAAAAGTTTTTCCCCCTCCCAAACCCCCCCCCCCCACCACCACCACCGTTGAAGACATTGACTTGCCATGATATACCACTATTGTTGTGTCCTGTCATTGCAATCACAAGTTTTTCTCCAGCTCCCTTTAATTCGAGACAAGTGTATCATTAGGGCTATATATCATTCCGCATGCATGCACGCTGCACGAGTGTTCTCCCTCAGGAAAAGTGCCGAAAAGAAACAGGAGAACATCTTTCTTGATATGTTCTCAAACAAAATCTCTCGTTTTTTGTGGCTTGGATGTCGGAGTACACAAAGGGAAGTAAATGTGATGCAGAAATTAGGTCGATTGAGGCAATTTTAGACCACTTTAGGCTTCCCATGAGCAGCGTACGAACACTATGTTAAGAGGTTTGTTCACAAGTCGGACGAACGTAGCTAGCTTCAGACTCTCAGTACGGTGAGTGTGCGTGCGTGCGTCAGTCATCGGGGCAATCATATCCGGGCGTATATGCTACCATATAGCTTCTCAAGTCATATAACACAATGTACATTGTTTAGTTTAATGGGATAAGTAACCATATAGGTGGTCTAGAGTTGAATATTCAACTTTGCAAAATAAGTCTCGGGGCGGGCGGGTATAAAAAGCTTAAATTTCATCTTTCTAATGTCTACGACCATATCACGTTGAATATACCGGTTCTCGTCCGATCACCGAAGTCAAGCAGCGTCGAGCCTAGTCAGTACTTGGATGGGTGACCGCCTGGGAATACTAGGTGCCGTAGACTTTTTCATTTTTCCTCACCCACAACCGCACCCCTTTCTTTCTTTATTTCTTTGTCACTATTGTTTTATCCTGTCATTGTTATGAAAAGTTTTTCCCCCTCCCAACCCCCCCCCCCCCACCACCACCACCGTTGAAGACATTGACTTGCCATGATATACCACTATTGTTGTGTCCTGTCATTGCAATCACAAGTTTTTCTCCAGCTCCCTTTAATTCGAGACAAGTGTATCATTAGGGCTATATATCATTCCGCATGCATGCACGCTGCACGAGTGTTCTCCCTCAGGAAAAGTGCCGAAAAGAAACAGGAGAACATCTTTCTTGATATGTTCTCAAACAAAATCTCTCGTTTTTTGTGGCTTGGATGTCGGAGTACACAAAGGGAAGTAAATGTGATGCAGAAATTAGGTCGATTGAGGCAATTTTAGACCACTTTAGGCTTCCCATGAGCAGCGTACGAACACTATGTTAAGAGGTTTGTTCACAAGTCGGACGAACGTAGCTAGCTTCAGACTCTCAGTACGGTGAGTGTGCGTGCGTGCGTCAGTCATCGGGGCAATCATATCCGGGCGTATATGCTACCATATAGCTTCTCAAGTCATATAACACAATGTACATTGTTTAGTTTAATGGGATAAGTAACCATATAGGTGGTCTAGAGTTGAATATTCAACTTTGCAAAATAAGTCTCGGGGCGGGCGGGTATAAAAAGCTTAAATTTCATCTTTCTAATGTCTACGACCATATCACGTTGAATATACCGGTTCTCGTCCGATCACCGAAGTCAAGCAGCGTCGAGCCTAGTCAGTACTTGGATGGGTGACCGCCTGGGAATACTAGGTGCCGTAGACTTTTTCATTTTTCCTCACCCACAACCGCACCCCTTTCTTTCTTTATTTCTTTGTCACTATTGTTTTATCCTGTCATTGTTATGAAAAGTTTTTCCCCCTCCCAAACCCCCCCCCCCACCACCACCACCGTTGAAGACATTGACTTGCCATGATATACCACTATTGTTGTGTCCTGTCATTGCAATCACAAGTTTTTCTCCAGCTCCCTTTAATTCGAGACAAGTGTATCATTAGGGCTATATATCATTCCGCATGCATGCACGCTGCACGAGTGTTCTCCCTCAGGAAAAGTGCCGAAAAGAAACAGGAGAACATCTTTCTTGATATGTTCTCAAACAAAATCTCTCGTTTTTTGTGGCTTGGATGTCGGAGTACACAAAGGGAAGTAAATGTGATGCAGAAATTAGGTCGATTGAGGCAATTTTAGACCACTTTAGGCTTCCCATGAGCAGCGTACGAACACTATGTTAAGAGGTTTGTTCACAAGTCGGACGAACGTAGCTAGCTTCAGACTCTCAGTACGGTGAGTGTGCGTGCGTGCGTCAGTCATCGGGGCAATCATATCCGGGCGTATATGCTACCATATAGCTTCTCAAGTCATATAACACAATGTACATTGTTTAGTTTAATGGGATAAGTAACCATATAGGTGGTCTAGAGTTGAATATTCAACTTTGCAAAATAAGTCTCGGGGCGGGCGGGTATAAAAAGCTTAAATTTCATCTTTCTAATGTCTACGACCATATCACGTTGAATATACCGGTTCTCGTCCGATCACCGAAGTCAAGCAGGAAAAGTGCCGAAAAGAAACAGGAGAACATCTTTCTTGATATGTTCTCAAACAAAATCTCTCGTTTTTTGTGGCTTGGATGTCGGAGTACACAAAGGGAAGTAAATGTGATGCAGAAATTAGGTCGATTGAGGCAATTTTAGACCACTTTAGGCTTCCCATGAGCAGCGTACGAACACTATGTTAAGAGGTTTGTTCACAAGTCGGACGAACGTAGCTAGCTTCAGACTCTCAGTACGGTGAGTGTGCGTGCGTGCGTCAGTCATCGGGGCAATCATATCCGGGCGTATATGCTACCATATAGCTTCTCAAGTCATATAACACAATGTACATTGTTTAGTTTAATGGGATAAGTAACCATATAGGTGGTCTAGAGTTGAATATTCAACTTTGCAAAATAAGTCTCGGGGCGGGCGGGTATAAAAAGCTTAAATTTCATCTTTCTAATGTCTACGACCATATCACGTTGAATATACCGGTTCTCGTCCGATCACCGAAGTCAAGCAGCGTCGAGCCTAGTCAGTACTTGGATGGGTGACCGCCTGGGAATACTAGGTGCCGTAGACTTTTTCATTTTTCCTCACCCACAACCGCACCCCTTTCTTTCTTTATTTCTTTGTCACTATTGTTTTATCCTGTCATTGTTATGAAAAGTTTTTCCCCCTCCCAAACCCCCCCCCCCCACCACCACCACCGTTGAAGACATTGACTTGCCATGATATACCACTATTGTTGTGTCCTGTCATTGCAATCACAAGTTTTTCTCCAGCTCCCTTTAATTCGAGACAAGTGTATCATTAGGGCTATATATCATTCCGCATGCATGCACGCTGCACGAGTGTTCTCCCTCAGGAAAAGTGCCGAAAAGAAACAGGAGAACATCTTTCTTGATATGTTCTCAAACAAAATCTCTCGTTTTTTGTGGCTTGGATGTCGGAGTACACAAAGGGAAGTAAATGTGATGCAGAAATTAGGTCGATTGAGGCAATTTTAGACCACTTTAGGCTTCCCATGAGCAGCGTACGAACACTATGTTAAGAGGTTTGTTCACAAGTCGGACGAACGTAGCTAGCTTCAGACTCTCAGTACGGTGAGTGTGCGTGCGTGCGTCAGTCATCGGGGCAATCATATCCGGGCGTATATGCTACCATATAGCTTCTCAAGTCATATAACACAATGTACATTGTTTAGTTTAATGGGATAAGTAACCATATAGGTGGTCTAGAGTTGAATATTCAACTTTGCAAAATAAGTCTCGGGGCGGGCGGGTATAAAAAGCTTAAATTTCATCTTTCTAATGTCTACGACCATATCACGTTGAATATACCGGTTCTCGTCCGATCACCGAAGTCAAGCAGCGTCGAGCCTAGTCAGTACTTGGATGGGTGACCGCCTGGGAATACTAGGTGCCGTAGACTTTTTCATTTTTCCTCACCCACAACCGCACCCCTTTCTTTCTTTATTTCTTTGTCACTATTGTTTTATCCTGTCATTGTTATGAAAAGTTTTTCCCCCTCCCAAACCCCCCCCCCCCCCCACCACCACCACCGTTGAAGACATTGACTTGCCATGATATACCACTATTGTTGTGTCCTGTCATTGCAATCACAAGTTTTTCTCCAGCTCCCTTTAATTCGAGACAAGTGTATCATTAGGGCTATATATCATTCCGCATGCATGCACGCTGCACGAGTGTTCTCCCTCAGGAAAAGTGCCGAAAAGAAACAGGAGAACATCTTTCTTGATATGTTCTCAAACAAAATCTCTCGTTTTTTGTGGCTTGGATGTCGGAGTACACAAAGGGAAGTAAATGTGATGCAGAAATTAGGTCGATTGAGGCAATTTTAGACCACTTTAGGCTTCCCATGAGCAGCGTACGAACACTATGTTAAGAGGTTTGTTCACAAGTCGGACGAACGTAGCTAGCTTCAGACTCTCAGTACGGTGAGTGTGCGTGCGTGCGTCAGTCATCGGGGCAATCATATCCGGGCGTATATGCTACCATATAGCTTCTCAAGTCATATAACACAATGTACATTGTTTAGTTTAATGGGATAAGTAACCATATAGGTGGTCTAGAGTTGAATATTCAACTTTGCAAAATAAGTCTCGGGGCGGGCGGGTATAAAAAGCTTAAATTTCATCTTTCTAATGTCTACGACCATATCACGTTGAATATACCGGTTCTCGTCCGATCACCGAAGTCAAGCAGCGTCGAGCCTAGTCAGTACTTGGATGGGTGACCGCCTGGGAATACTCGGTGCCGTAGACTTTTTCATTTTTCCTCACCCACAACCGCACCCCTTTCTTTCTTTATTTCTTTGTCACTATTGTTTTATCCTGTCATTGTTATGAAAAGTTTTTCCCCCTCCCAAACCCCCCCCCCCCCACCACCACCACCGTTGAAGACATTGACTTGCCATGATATACCACTATTGTTGTGTCCTGTCATTGCAATCACAAGTTTTTCTCCAGCTCCCTTTAATTCGAGACAAGTGTATCATTAGGGCTATATATCATTCCGCATGCATGCACGCTGCACGAGTGTTCTCCCTCAGGAAAAGTGCCGAAAAGAAACAGGAGAACATCTTTCTTGATATGTTCTCAAACAAAATCTCTCGTTTTTTGTGGCTTGGATGTCGGAGTACACAAAGGGAAGTAAATGTGATGCAGAAATTAGGTCGATTGAGGCAATTTTAGACCACTTTAGGCTTCCCATGAGCAGCGTACGAACACTATGTTAAGAGGTTTGTTCACAAGTCGGACGAACGTAGCTAGCTTCAGACTCTCAGTACGGTGAGTGTGCGTGCGTGCGTCAGTCATCGGGGCAATCATATCCGGGCGTATATGCTACCATATAGCTTCTCAAGTCATATAACACAATGTACATTGTTTAGTTTAATGGGATAAGTAACCATATAGGTGGTCTAGAGTTGAATATTCAACTTTGCAAAATAAGTCTCGGGGCGGGCGGGTATAAAAAGCTTAAATTTCATCTTTCTAATGTCTACGACCATATCACGTTGAATATACCGGTTCTCGTCCGATCACCGAAGTCAAGCAGCGTCGAGCCTAGTCAGTACTTGGATGGGTGACCGCCTGGGAATACTAGGTGCCGTAGACTTTTTCATTTTTCCTCACCCACAACCGCACCCCTTTCTTTCTTTATTTCTTTGTCACTATTGTTTTATCCTGTCATTGTTATGAAAAGTTTTTCCCCCTCCCAAACCCCCCCCCCCCCCACCACCACCACCGTTGAAGACATTGACTTGCCATGATATACCACTATTGTTGTGTCCTGTCATTGCAATCACAAGTTTTTCTCCAGCTCCCTTTAATTCGAGACAAGTGTATCATTAGGGCTATATATCATTCCGCATGCATGCACGCTGCACGAGTGTTCTCCCTCAGGAAAAGTGCCGAAAAGAAACAGGAGAACATCTTTCTTGATATGTTCTCAAACAAAATCTCTCGTTTTTTGTGGCTTGGATGTCGGAGTACACAAAGGGAAGTAAATGTGATGCAGAAATTAGGTCGATTGAGGCAATTTTAGACCACTTTAGGCTTCCCATGAGCAGCGTACGAACACTATGTTAAGAGGTTTGTTCACAAGTCGGACGAACGTAGCTAGCTTCAGACTCTCAGTACGGTGAGTGTGCGTGCGTGCGTCAGTCATCGGGGCAATCATATCCGGGCGTATATGCTACCATATAGCTTCTCAAGTCATATAACACAATGTACATTGTTTAGTTTAATGGGATAAGTAACCATATAGGTGGTCTAGAGTTGAATATTCAACTTTGCAAAATAAGTCTCGGGGCGGGCGGGTATAAAAAGCTTAAATTTCATCTTTCTAATGTCTACGACCATATCACGTTGAATATACCGGTTCTCGTCCGATCACCGAAGTCAAGCAGCGTCGAGCCTAGTCAGTACTTGGATGGGTGACCGCCTGGGAATACTAGGTGCCGTAGACTTTTTCATTTTTCCTCACCCACAACCGCACCCCTTTCTTTCTTTATTTCTTTGTCACTATTGTTTTATCCTGTCATTGTTATGAAAAGTTTTTCCCCCTCCCAAACCCCCCCCCCCCCACCACCACCACCGTTGAAGACATTGACTTGCCATGATATACCACTATTGTTGTGTCCTGTCATTGCAATCACAAGTTTTTCTCCAGCTCCCTTTAATTCGAGACAAGTGTATCATTAGGGCTATATATCATTCCGCATGCATGCACGCTGCACGAGTGTTCTCCCTCAGGAAAAGTGCCGAAAAGAAACAGGAGAACATCTTTCTTGATATGTTCTCAAACAAAATCTCTCGTTTTTTGTGGCTTGGATGTCGGAGTACACAAAGGGAAGTAAATGTGATGCAGAAATTAGGTCGATTGAGGCAATTTTAGACCACTTTAGGCTTCCCATGAGCAGCGTACGAACACTATGTTAAGAGGTTTGTTCACAAGTCGGACGAACGTAGCTAGCTTCAGACTCTCAGTACGGTGAGTGTGCGTGCGTGCGTCAGTCATCGGGGCAATCATATCCGGGCGTATATGCTACCATATAGCTTCTCAAGTCATATAACACAATGTACATTGTTTAGTTTAATGGGATAAGTAACCATATAGGTGGTCTAGAGTTGAATATTCAACTTTGCAAAATAAGTCTCGGGGCGGGCGGGTATAAAAAGCTTAAATTTCATCTTTCTAATGTCTACGACCATATCACGTTGAATATACCGGTTCTCGTCCGATCACCGAAGTCAAGCAGCGTCGAGCCTAGTCAGTACTTGGATGGGTGACCGCCTGGGAATACTAGGTGCCGTAGACTTTTTCATTTTTCCTCACCCACAACCGCACCCCTTTCTTTCTTTATTTCTTTGTCACTATTGTTTTATCCTGTCATTGTTATGAAAAGTTTTTCCCCCTCCCAACCCCCCCCCCCCCACCACCACCACCGTTGAAGACATTGACTTGCCATGATATACCACTATTGTTGTGTCCTGTCATTGCAATCACAAGTTTTTCTCCAGCTCCCTTTAATTCGAGACAAGTGTATCATTAGGGCTATATATCATTCCGCATGCATGCACGCTGCACGAGTGTTCTCCCTCAGGAAAAGTGCCGAAAAGAAACAGGAGAACATCTTTCTTGATATGTTCTCAAACAAAATCTCTCGTTTTTTGTGGCTTGGATGTCGGAGTACACAAAGGGAAGTAAATGTGATGCAGAAATTAGGTCGATTGAGGCAATTTTAGACCACTTTAGGCTTCCCATGAGCAGCGTACGAACACTATGTTAAGAGGTTTGTTCACAAGTCGGACGAACGTAGCTAGCTTCAGACTCTCAGTACGGTGAGTGTGCGTGCGTGCGTCAGTCATCGGGGCAATCATATCCGGGCGTATATGCTACCATATAGCTTCTCAAGTCATATAACACAATGTACATTGTTTAGTTTAATGGGATAAGTAACCATATAGGTGGTCTAGAGTTGAATATTCAACTTTGCAAAATAAGTCTCGGGGCGGGCGGGTATAAAAAGCTTAAATTTCATCTTTCTAATGTCTACGACCATATCACGTTGAATATACCGGTTCTCGTCCGATCACCGAAGTCAAGCAGCGTCGAGCCTAGTCAGTACTTGGATGGGTGACCGCCTGGGAATACTAGGTGCCGTAGACTTTTTCATTTTTCCTCACCCACAACCGCACCCCTTTCTTTCTTTATTTCTTTGTCACTATTGTTTTATCCTGTCATTGTTATGAAAAGTTTTTCCCCCTCCCAACCCCCCCCCCCCACCACCACCACCGTTGAAGACATTGACTTGCCATGATATACCACTATTGTTGTGTCCTGTCATTGCAATCACAAGTTTTTCTCCAGCTCCCTTTAATTCGAGACAAGTGTATCATTAGGGCTATATATCATTCCGCATGCATGCACGCTGCACGAGTGTTCTCCCTCAGGAAAAGTGCCGAAAAGAAACAGGAGAACATCTTTCTTGATATGTTCTCAAACAAAATCTCTCGTTTTTTGTGGCTTGGATGTCGGAGTACACAAAGGGAAGTAAATGTGATGCAGAAATTAGGTCGATTGAGGCAATTTTAGACCACTTTAGGCTTCCCATGAGCAGCGTACGAACACTATGTTAAGAGGTTTGTTCACAAGTCGGACGAACGTAGCTAGCTTCAGACTCTCAGTACGGTGAGTGTGCGTGCGTGCGTCAGTCATCGGGGCAATCATATCCGGGCGTATATGCTACCATATAGCTTCTCAAGTCATATAACACAATGTACATTGTTTAGTTTAATGGGATAAGTAACCATATAGGTGGTCTAGAGTTGAATATTCAACTTTGCAAAATAAGTCTCGGGGCGGGCGGGTATAAAAAGCTTAAATTTCATCTTTCTAATGTCTACGACCATATCACGTTGAATATACCGGTTCTCGTCCGATCACCGAAGTCAAGCAGCGTCGAGCCTAGTCAGTACTTGGATGGGTGACCGCCTGGGAATACTAGGTGCCGTAGACTTTTTCATTTTTCCTCACCCACAACCGCACCCCTTTCTTTCTTTATTTCTTTGTCACTATTGTTTTATCCTGTCATTGTTATGAAAAGTTTTTCCCCCTCCCAAACCCCCCCCCCCCCCCACCACCACCACCGTTGAAGACATTGACTTGCCATGATATACCACTATTGTTGTGTCCTGTCATTGCAATCACAAGTTTTTCTCCAGCTCCCTTTAATTCGAGACAAGTGTATCATTAGGGCTATATATCATTCCGCATGCATGCACGCTGCACGAGTGTTCTCCCTCAGGAAAAGTGCCGAAAAGAAACAGGAGAACATCTTTCTTGATATGTTCTCAAACAAAATCTCTCGTTTTTTGTGGCTTGGATGTCGGAGTACACAAAGGGAAGTAAATGTGATGCAGAAATTAGGTCGATTGAGGCAATTTTAGACCACTTTAGGCTTCCCATGAGCAGCGTACGAACACTATGTTAAGAGGTTTGTTCACAAGTCGGACGAACGTAGCTAGCTTCAGACTCTCAGTACGGTGAGTGTGCGTGCGTGCGTCAGTCATCGGGGCAATCATATCCGGGCGTATATGCTACCATATAGCTTCTCAAGTCATATAACACAATGTACATTGTTTAGTTTAATGGGATAAGTAACCATATAGGTGGTCTAGAGTTGAATATTCAACTTTGCAAAATAAGTCTCGGGGCGGGCGGGTATAAAAAGCTTAAATTTCATCTTTCTAATGTCTACGACCATATCACGTTGAATATACCGGTTCTCGTCCGATCACCGAAGTCAAGCAGCGTCGAGCCTAGTCAGTACTTGGATGGGTGACCGCCTGGGAATACTAGGTGCCGTAGACTTTTTCATTTTTCCTCACCCACAACCGCACCCCTTTCTTTCTTTATTTCTTTGTCACTATTGTTTTATCCTGTCATTGTTATGAAAAGTTTTTCCCCCTCCCAAACCCCCCCCCCCACCACCACCACCGTTGAAGACATTGACTTGCCATGATATACCACTATTGTTGTGTCCTGTCATTGCAATCACAAGTTTTTCTCCAGCTCCCTTTAATTCGAGACAAGTGTATCATTAGGGCTATATATCATTCCGCATGCATGCACGCTGCACGAGTGTTCTCCCTCAGGAAAAGTGCCGAAAAGAAACAGGAGAACATCTTTCTTGATATGTTCTCAAACAAAATCTCTCGTTTTTTGTGGCTTGGATGTCGGAGTACACAAAGGGAAGTAAATGTGATGCAGAAATTAGGTCGATTGAGGCAATTTTAGACCACTTTAGGCTTCCCATGAGCAGCGTACGAACACTATGTTAAGAGGTTTGTTCACAAGTCGGACGAACGTAGCTAGCTTCAGACTCTCAGTACGGTGAGTGTGCGTGCGTGCGTCAGTCATCGGGGCAATCATATCCGGGCGTATATGCTACCATATAGCTTCTCAAGTCATATAACACAATGTACATTGTTTAGTTTAATGGGATAAGTAACCATATAGGTGGTCTAGAGTTGAATATTCAACTTTGCAAAATAAGTCTCGGGGCGGGCGGGTATAAAAAGCTTAAATTTCATCTTTCTAATGTCTACGACCATATCACGTTGAATATACCGGTTCTCGTCCGATCACCGAAGTCAAGCAGCGTCGAGCCTAGTCAGTACTTGGATGGGTGACCGCCTGGGAATACTAGGTGCCGTAGACTTTTTCATTTTTCCTCACCCACAACCGCACCCCTTTCTTTCTTTATTTCTTTGTCACTATTGTTTTATCCTGTCATTGTTATGAAAAGTTTTTCCCCCTCCCAACCCCCCCCCCCCACCACCACCACCGTTGAAGACATTGACTTGCCATGATATACCACTATTGTTGTGTCCTGTCATTGCAATCACAAGTTTTTCTCCAGCTCCCTTTAATTCGAGACAAGTGTATCATTAGGGCTATATATCATTCCGCATGCATGCACGCTGCACGAGTGTTCTCCCTCAGGAAAAGTGCCGAAAAGAAACAGGAGAACATCTTTCTTGATATGTTCTCAAACAAAATCTCTCGTTTTTTGTGGCTTGGATGTCGGAGTACACAAAGGGAAGTAAATGTGATGCAGAAATTAGGTCGATTGAGGCAATTTTAGACCACTTTAGGCTTCCCATGAGCAGCGTACGAACACTATGTTAAGAGGTTTGTTCACAAGTCGGACGAACGTAGCTAGCTTCAGACTCTCAGTACGGTGAGTGTGCGTGCGTGCGTCAGTCATCGGGGCAATCATATCCGGGCGTATATGCTACCATATAGCTTCTCAAGTCATATAACACAATGTACATTGTTTAGTTTAATGGGATAAGTAACCATATAGGTGGTCTAGAGTTGAATATTCAACTTTGCAAAATAAGTCTCGGGGCGGGCGGGTATAAAAAGCTTAAATTTCATCTTTCTAATGTCTACGACCATATCACGTTGAATATACCGGTTCTCGTCCGATCACCGAAGTCAAGCAGCGTCGAGCCTAGTCAGTACTTGGATGGGTGACCGCCTGGGAATACTAGGTGCCGTAGACTTTTTCATTTTTCCTCACCCACAACCGCACCCCTTTCTTTCTTTATTTCTTTGTCACTATTGTTTTATCCTGTCATTGTTATGAAAAGTTTTTCCCCCTCCCAACCCCCCCCCCCCCACCACCACCACCGTTGAAGACATTGACTTGCCATGATATACCACTATTGTTGTGTCCTGTCATTGCAATCACAAGTTTTTCTCCAGCTCCCTTTAATTCGAGACAAGTGTATCATTAGGGCTATATATCATTCCGCATGCATGCACGCTGCACGAGTGTTCTCCCTCAGGAAAAGTGCCGAAAAGAAACAGGAGAACATCTTTCTTGATATGTTCTCAAACAAAATCTCTCGTTTTTTGTGGCTTGGATGTCGGAGTACACAAAGGGAAGTAAATGTGATGCAGAAATTAGGTCGATTGAGGCAATTTTAGACCACTTTAGGCTTCCCATGAGCAGCGTACGAACACTATGTTAAGAGGTTTGTTCACAAGTCGGACGAACGTAGCTAGCTTCAGACTCTCAGTACGGTGAGTGTGCGTGCGTGCGTCAGTCATCGGGGCAATCATATCCGGGCGTATATGCTACCATATAGCTTCTCAAGTCATATAACACAATGTACATTGTTTAGTTTAATGGGATAAGTAACCATATAGGTGGTCTAGAGTTGAATATTCAACTTTGCAAAATAAGTCTCGGGGCGGGCGGGTATAAAAAGCTTAAATTTCATCTTTCTAATGTCTACGACCATATCACGTTGAATATACCGGTTCTCGTCCGATCACCGAAGTCAAGCAGCGTCGAGCCTAGTCAGTACTTGGATGGGTGACCGCCTGGGAATACTAGGTGCCGTAGACTTTTTCATTTTTCCTCACCCACAACCGCACCCCTTTCTTTCTTTATTTCTTTGTCACTATTGTTTTATCCTGTCATTGTTATGAAAAGTTTTTCCCCCTCCCAACCCCCCCCCCCCACCACCACCACCGTTGAAGACATTGACTTGCCATGATATACCACTATTGTTGTGTCCTGTCATTGCAATCACAAGTTTTTCTCCAGCTCCCTTTAATTCGAGACAAGTGTATCATTAGGGCTATATATCATTCCGCATGCATGCACGCTGCACGAGTGTTCTCCCTCAGGAAAAGTGCCGAAAAGAAACAGGAGAACATCTTTCTTGATATGTTCTCAAACAAAATCTCTCGTTTTTTGTGGCTTGGATGTCGGAGTACACAAAGGGAAGTAAATGTGATGCAGAAATTAGGTCGATTGAGGCAATTTTAGACCACTTTAGGCTTCCCATGAGCAGCGTACGAACACTATGTTAAGAGGTTTGTTCACAAGTCGGACGAACGTAGCTAGCTTCAGACTCTCAGTACGGTGAGTGTGCGTGCGTGCGTCAGTCATCGGGGCAATCATATCCGGGCGTATATGCTACCATATAGCTTCTCAAGTCATATAACACAATGTACATTGTTTAGTTTAATGGGATAAGTAACCATATAGGTGGTCTAGAGTTGAATATTCAACTTTGCAAAATAAGTCTCGGGGCGGGCGGGTATAAAAAGCTTAAATTTCATCTTTCTAATGTCTACGACCATATCACGTTGAATATACCGGTTCTCGTCCGATCACCGAAGTCAAGCAGCGTCGAGCCTAGTCAGTACTTGGATGGGTGACCGCCTGGGAATACTAGGTGCCGTAGACTTTTTCATTTTTCCTCACCCACAACCGCACCCCTTTCTTTCTTTATTTCTTTGTCACTATTGTTTTATCCTGTCATTGTTATGAAAAGTTTTTCCCCCTCCCAACCCCCCCCCCCCCACCACCACCACCGTTGAAGACATTGACTTGCCATGATATACCACTATTGTTGTGTCCTGTCATTGCAATCACAAGTTTTTCTCCAGCTCCCTTTAATTCGAGACAAGTGTATCATTAGGGCTATATATCATTCCGCATGCATGCACGCTGCACGAGTGTTCTCCCTCAGGAAAAGTGCCGAAAAGAAACAGGAGAACATCTTTCTTGATATGTTCTCAAACAAAATCTCTCGTTTTTTGTGGCTTGGATGTCGGAGTACACAAAGGGAAGTAAATGTGATGCAGAAATTAGGTCGATTGAGGCAATTTTAGACCACTTTAGGCTTCCCATGAGCAGCGTACGAACACTATGTTAAGAGGTTTGTTCACAAGTCGGACGAACGTAGCTAGCTTCAGACTCTCAGTACGGTGAGTGTGCGTGCGTGCGTCAGTCATCGGGGCAATCATATCCGGGCGTATATGCTACCATATAGCTTCTCAAGTCATATAACACAATGTACATTGTTTAGTTTAATGGGATAAGTAACCATATAGGTGGTCTAGAGTTGAATATTCAACTTTGCAAAATAAGTCTCGGGGCGGGCGGGTATAAAAAGCTTAAATTTCATCTTTCTAATGTCTACGACCATATCACGTTGAATATACCGGTTCTCGTCCGATCACCGAAGTCAAGCAGCGTCGAGCCTAGTCAGTACTTGGATGGGTGACCGCCTGGGAATACTAGGTGCCGTAGACTTTTTCATTTTTCCTCACCCACAACCGCACCCCTTTCTTTCTTTATTTCTTTGTCACTATTGTTTTATCCTGTCATTGTTATGAAAAGTTTTTCCCCCTCCCAACCCCCCCCCCCCCCCCACCACCACCACCGTTGAAGACATTGACTTGCCATGATATACCACTATTGTTGTGTCCTGTCATTGCAATCACAAGTTTTTCTCCAGCTCCCTTTAATTCGAGACAAGTGTATCATTAGGGCTATATATCATTCCGCATGCATGCACGCTGCACGAGTGTTCTCCCTCAGGAAAAGTGCCGAAAAGAAACAGGAGAACATCTTTCTTGATATGTTCTCAAACAAAATCTCTCGTTTTTTGTGGCTTGGATGTCGGAGTACACAAAGGGAAGTAAATGTGATGCAGAAATTAGGTCGATTGAGGCAATTTTAGACCACTTTAGGCTTCCCATGAGCAGCGTACGAACACTATGTTAAGAGGTTTGTTCACAAGTCGGACGAACGTAGCTAGCTTCAGACTCTCAGTACGGTGAGTGTGCGTGCGTGCGTCAGTCATCGGGGCAATCATATCCGGGCGTATATGCTACCATATAGCTTCTCAAGTCATATAACACAATGTACATTGTTTAGTTTAATGGGATAAGTAACCATATAGGTGGTCTAGAGTTGAATATTCAACTTTGCAAAATAAGTCTCGGGGCGGGCGGGTATAAAAAGCTTAAATTTCATCTTTCTAATGTCTACGACCATATCACGTTGAATATACCGGTTCTCGTCCGATCACCGAAGTCAAGCAGCGTCGAGCCTAGTCAGTACTTGGATGGGTGACCGCCTGGGAATACTAGGTGCCGTAGACTTTTTCATTTTTCCTCACCCACAACCGCACCCCTTTCTTTCTTTATTTCTTTGTCACTATTGTTTTATCCTGTCATTGTTATGAAAAGTTTTTCCCCCTCCCAACCCCCCCCCCCCACCACCACCACCGTTGAAGACATTGACTTGCCATGATATACCACTATTGTTGTGTCCTGTCATTGCAATCACAAGTTTTTCTCCAGCTCCCTTTAATTCGAGACAAGTGTATCATTAGGGCTATATATCATTCCGCATGCATGCACGCTGCACGAGTGTTCTCCCTCAGGAAAAGTGCCGAAAAGAAACAGGAGAACATCTTTCTTGATATGTTCTCAAACAAAATCTCTCGTTTTTTGTGGCTTGGATGTCGGAGTACACAAAGGGAAGTAAATGTGATGCAGAAATTAGGTCGATTGAGGCAATTTTAGACCACTTTAGGCTTCCCATGAGCAGCGTACGAACACTATGTTAAGAGGTTTGTTCACAAGTCGGACGAACGTAGCTAGCTTCAGACTCTCAGTACGGTGAGTGTGCGTGCGTGCGTCAGTCATCGGGGCAATCATATCCGGGCGTATATGCTACCATATAGCTTCTCAAGTCATATAACACAATGTACATTGTTTAGTTTAATGGGATAAGTAACCATATAGGTGGTCTAGAGTTGAATATTCAACTTTGCAAAATAAGTCTCGGGGCGGGCGGGTATAAAAAGCTTAAATTTCATCTTTCTAATGTCTACGACCATATCACGTTGAATATACCGGTTCTCGTCCGATCACCGAAGTCAAGCAGCGTCGAGCCTAGTCAGTACTTGGATGGGTGACCGCCTGGGAATACTAGGTGCCGTAGACTTTTTCATTTTTCCTCACCCACAACCGCACCCCTTTCTTTCTTTATTTCTTTGTCACTATTGTTTTATCCTGTCATTGTTATGAAAAGTTTTTCCCCCTCCCAACCCCCCCCCCCCCACCACCACCACCGTTGAAGACATTGACTTGCCATGATATACCACTATTGTTGTGTCCTGTCATTGCAATCACAAGTTTTTCTCCAGCTCCCTTTAATTCGAGACAAGTGTATCATTAGGGCTATATATCATTCCGCATGCATGCACGCTGCACGAGTGTTCTCCCTCAGGAAAAGTGCCGAAAAGAAACAGGAGAACATCTTTCTTGATATGTTCTCAAACAAAATCTCTCGTTTTTTGTGGCTTGGATGTCGGAGTACACAAAGGGAAGTAAATGTGATGCAGAAATTAGGTCGATTGAGGCAATTTTAGACCACTTTAGGCTTCCCATGAGCAGCGTACGAACACTATGTTAAGAGGTTTGTTCACAAGTCGGACGAACGTAGCTAGCTTCAGACTCTCAGTACGGTGAGTGTGCGTGCGTGCGTCAGTCATCGGGGCAATCATATCCGGGCGTATATGCTACCATATAGCTTCTCAAGTCATATAACACAATGTACATTGTTTAGTTTAATGGGATAAGTAACCATATAGGTGGTCTAGAGTTGAATATTCAACTTTGCAAAATAAGTCTCGGGGCGGGCGGGTATAAAAAGCTTAAATTTCATCTTTCTAATGTCTACGACCATATCACGTTGAATATACCGGTTCTCGTCCGATCACCGAAGTCAAGCAGCGTCGAGCCTAGTCAGTACTTGGATGGGTGACCGCCTGGGAATACTAGGTGCCGTAGACTTTTTCATTTTTCCTCACCCACAACCGCACCCCTTTCTTTCTTTATTTCTTTGTCACTATTGTTTTATCCTGTCATTGTTATGAAAAGTTTTTCCCCCTCCCAAACCCCCCCCCCCCACCACCACCACCGTTGAAGACATTGACTTGCCATGATATACCACTATTGTTGTGTCCTGTCATTGCAATCACAAGTTTTTCTCCAGCTCCCTTTAATTCGAGACAAGTGTATCATTAGGGCTATATATCATTCCGCATGCATGCACGCTGCACGAGTGTTCTCCCTCAGGAAAAGTGCCGAAAAGAAACAGGAGAACATCTTTCTTGATATGTTCTCAAACAAAATCTCTCGTTTTTTGTGGCTTGGATGTCGGAGTACACAAAGGGAAGTAAATGTGATGCAGAAATTAGGTCGATTGAGGCAATTTTAGACCACTTTAGGCTTCCCATGAGCAGCGTACGAACACTATGTTAAGAGGTTTGTTCACAAGTCGGACGAACGTAGCTAGCTTCAGACTCTCAGTACGGTGAGTGTGCGTGCGTGCGTCAGTCATCGGGGCAATCATATCCGGGCGTATATGCTACCATATAGCTTCTCAAGTCATATAACACAATGTACATTGTTTAGTTTAATGGGATAAGTAACCATATAGGTGGTCTAGAGTTGAATATTCAACTTTGCAAAATAAGTCTCGGGGCGGGCGGGTATAAAAAGCTTAAATTTCATCTTTCTAATGTCTACGACCATATCACGTTGAATATACCGGTTCTCGTCCGATCACCGAAGTCAAGCAGCGTCGAGCCTAGTCAGTACTTGGATGGGTGACCGCCTGGGAATACTAGGTGCCGTAGACTTTTTCATTTTTCCTCACCCACAACCGCACCCCTTTCTTTCTTTATTTCTTTGTCACTATTGTTTTATCCTGTCATTGTTATGAAAAGTTTTTCCCCCTCCCAAACCCCCCCCCCCCACCACCACCACCGTTGAAGACATTGACTTGCCATGATATACCACTATTGTTGTGTCCTGTCATTGCAATCACAAGTTTTTCTCCAGCTCCCTTTAATTCGAGACAAGTGTATCATTAGGGCTATATATCATTCCGCATGCATGCACGCTGCACGAGTGTTCTCCCTCAGGAAAAGTGCCGAAAAGAAACAGGAGAACATCTTTCTTGATATGTTCTCAAACAAAATCTCTCGTTTTTTGTGGCTTGGATGTCGGAGTACACAAAGGGAAGTAAATGTGATGCAGAAATTAGGTCGATTGAGGCAATTTTAGACCACTTTAGGCTTCCCATGAGCAGCGTACGAACACTATGTTAAGAGGTTTGTTCACAAGTCGGACGAACGTAGCTAGCTTCAGACTCTCAGTACGGTGAGTGTGCGTGCGTGCGTCAGTCATCGGGGCAATCATATCCGGGCGTATATGCTACCATATAGCTTCTCAAGTCATATAACACAATGTACATTGTTTAGTTTAATGGGATAAGTAACCATATAGGTGGTCTAGAGTTGAATATTCAACTTTGCAAAATAAGTCTCGGGGCGGGCGGGTATAAAAAGCTTAAATTTCATCTTTCTAATGTCTACGACCATATCACGTTGAATATACCGGTTCTCGTCCGATCACCGAAGTCAAGCAGCGTCGAGCCTAGTCAGTACTTGGATGGGTGACCGCCTGGGAATACTAGGTGCCGTAGACTTTTTCATTTTTCCTCACCCACAACCGCACCCCTTTCTTTCTTTATTTCTTTGTCACTATTGTTTTATCCTGTCATTGTTATGAAAAGTTTTTCCCCCTCCCAACCCCCCCCCCCCCCACCACCACCACCGTTGAAGACATTGACTTGCCATGATATACCACTATTGTTGTGTCCTGTCATTGCAATCACAAGTTTTTCTCCAGCTCCCTTTAATTCGAGACAAGTGTATCATTAGGGCTATATATCATTCCGCATGCATGCACGCTGCACGAGTGTTCTCCCTCAGGAAAAGTGCCGAAAAGAAACAGGAGAACATCTTTCTTGATATGTTCTCAAACAAAATCTCTCGTTTTTTGTGGCTTGGATGTCGGAGTACACAAAGGGAAGTAAATGTGATGCAGAAATTAGGTCGATTGAGGCAATTTTAGACCACTTTAGGCTTCCCATGAGCAGCGTACGAACACTATGTTAAGAGGTTTGTTCACAAGTCGGACGAACGTAGCTAGCTTCAGACTCTCAGTACGGTGAGTGTGCGTGCGTGCGTCAGTCATCGGGGCAATCATATCCGGGCGTATATGCTACCATATAGCTTCTCAAGTCATATAACACAATGTACATTGTTTAGTTTAATGGGATAAGTAACCATATAGGTGGTCTAGAGTTGAATATTCAACTTTGCAAAATAAGTCTCGGGGCGGGCGGGTATAAAAAGCTTAAATTTCATCTTTCTAATGTCTACGACCATATCACGTTGAATATACCGGTTCTCGTCCGATCACCGAAGTCAAGCAGCGTCGAGCCTAGTCAGTACTTGGATGGGTGACCGCCTGGGAATACTAGGTGCCGTAGACTTTTTCATTTTTCCTCACCCACAACCGCACCCCTTTCTTTCTTTATTTCTTTGTCACTATTGTTTTATCCTGTCATTGTTATGAAAAGTTTTTCCCCCTCCCAACCCCCCCCCCCCCCCCACCACCACCACCGTTGAAGACATTGACTTGCCATGATATACCACTATTGTTGTGTCCTGTCATTGCAATCACAAGTTTTTCTCCAGCTCCCTTTAATTCGAGACAAGTGTATCATTAGGGCTATATATCATTCCGCATGCATGCACGCTGCACGAGTGTTCTCCCTCAGGAAAAGTGCCGAAAAGAAACAGGAGAACATCTTTCTTGATATGTTCTCAAACAAAATCTCTCGTTTTTTGTGGCTTGGATGTCGGAGTACACAAAGGGAAGTAAATGTGATGCAGAAATTAGGTCGATTGAGGCAATTTTAGACCACTTTAGGCTTCCCATGAGCAGCGTACGAACACTATGTTAAGAGGTTTGTTCACAAGTCGGACGAACGTAGCTAGCTTCAGACTCTCAGTACGGTGAGTGTGCGTGCGTGCGTCAGTCATCGGGGCAATCATATCCGGGCGTATATGCTACCATATAGCTTCTCAAGTCATATAACACAATGTACATTGTTTAGTTTAATGGGATAAGTAACCATATAGGTGGTCTAGAGTTGAATATTCAACTTTGCAAAATAAGTCTCGGGGCGGGCGGGTATAAAAAGCTTAAATTTCATCTTTCTAATGTCTACGACCATATCACGTTGAATATACCGGTTCTCGTCCGATCACCGAAGTCAAGCAGCGTCGAGCCTAGTCAGTACTTGGATGGGTGACCGCCTGGGAATACTAGGTGCCGTAGACTTTTTCATTTTTCCTCACCCACAACCGCACCCCTTTCTTTCTTTATTTCTTTGTCACTATTGTTTTATCCTGTCATTGTTATGAAAAGTTTTTCCCCCTCCCAAACCCCCCCCCCCCCACCACCACCACCGTTGAAGACATTGACTTGCCATGATATACCACTATTGTTGTGTCCTGTCATTGCAATCACAAGTTTTTCTCCAGCTCCCTTTAATTCGAGACAAGTGTATCATTAGGGCTATATATCATTCCGCATGCATGCACGCTGCACGAGTGTTCTCCCTCAGGAAAAGTGCCGAAAAGAAACAGGAGAACATCTTTCTTGATATGTTCTCAAACAAAATCTCTCGTTTTTTGTGGCTTGGATGTCGGAGTACACAAAGGGAAGTAAATGTGATGCAGAAATTAGGTCGATTGAGGCAATTTTAGACCACTTTAGGCTTCCCATGAGCAGCGTACGAACACTATGTTAAGAGGTTTGTTCACAAGTCGGACGAACGTAGCTAGCTTCAGACTCTCAGTACGGTGAGTGTGCGTGCGTGCGTCAGTCATCGGGGCAATCATATCCGGGCGTATATGCTACCATATAGCTTCTCAAGTCATATAACACAATGTACATTGTTTAGTTTAATGGGATAAGTAACCATATAGGTGGTCTAGAGTTGAATATTCAACTTTGCAAAATAAGTCTCGGGGCGGGCGGGTATAAAAAGCTTAAATTTCATCTTTCTAATGTCTACGACCATATCACGTTGAATATACCGGTTCTCGTCCGATCACCGAAGTCAAGCAGCGTCGAGCCTAGTCAGTACTTGGATGGGTGACCGCCTGGGAATACTAGGTGCCGTAGACTTTTTCATTTTTCCTCACCCACAACCGCACCCCTTTCTTTCTTTATTTCTTTGTCACTATTGTTTTATCCTGTCATTGTTATGAAAAGTTTTTCCCCCTCCCAACCCCCCCCCCCCCACCACCACCACCGTTGAAGACATTGACTTGCCATGATATACCACTATTGTTGTGTCCTGTCATTGCAATCACAAGTTTTTCTCCAGCTCCCTTTAATTCGAGACAAGTGTATCATTAGGGCTATATATCATTCCGCATGCATGCACGCTGCACGAGTGTTCTCCCTCAGGAAAAGTGCCGAAAAGAAACAGGAGAACATCTTTCTTGATATGTTCTCAAACAAAATCTCTCGTTTTTTGTGGCTTGGATGTCGGAGTACACAAAGGGAAGTAAATGTGATGCAGAAATTAGGTCGATTGAGGCAATTTTAGACCACTTTAGGCTTCCCATGAGCAGCGTACGAACACTATGTTAAGAGGTTTGTTCACAAGTCGGACGAACGTAGCTAGCTTCAGACTCTCAGTACGGTGAGTGTGCGTGCGTGCGTCAGTCATCGGGGCAATCATATCCGGGCGTATATGCTACCATATAGCTTCTCAAGTCATATAACACAATGTACATTGTTTAGTTTAATGGGATAAGTAACCATATAGGTGGTCTAGAGTTGAATATTCAACTTTGCAAAATAAGTCTCGGGGCGGGCGGGTATAAAAAGCTTAAATTTCATCTTTCTAATGTCTACGACCATATCACGTTGAATATACCGGTTCTCGTCCGATCACCGAAGTCAAGCAGCGTCGAGCCTAGTCAGTACTTGGATGGGTGACCGCCTGGGAATACTAGGTGCCGTAGACTTTTTCATTTTTCCTCACCCACAACCGCACCCCTTTCTTTCTTTATTTCTTTGTCACTATTGTTTTATCCTGTCATTGTTATGAAAAGTTTTTCCCCCTCCCAACCCCCCCCCCCCCCACCACCACCACCGTTGAAGACATTGACTTGCCATGATATACCACTATTGTTGTGTCCTGTCATTGCAATCACAAGTTTTTCTCCAGCTCCCTTTAATTCGAGACAAGTGTATCATTAGGGCTATATATCATTCCGCATGCATGCACGCTGCACGAGTGTTCTCCCTCAGGAAAAGTGCCGAAAAGAAACAGGAGAACATCTTTCTTGATATGTTCTCAAACAAAATCTCTCGTTTTTTGTGGCTTGGATGTCGGAGTACACAAAGGGAAGTAAATGTGATGCAGAAATTAGGTCGATTGAGGCAATTTTAGACCACTTTAGGCTTCCCATGAGCAGCGTACGAACACTATGTTAAGAGGTTTGTTCACAAGTCGGACGAACGTAGCTAGCTTCAGACTCTCAGTACGGTGAGTGTGCGTGCGTGCGTCAGTCATCGGGGCAATCATATCCGGGCGTATATGCTACCATATAGCTTCTCAAGTCATATAACACAATGTACATTGTTTAGTTTAATGGGATAAGTAACCATATAGGTGGTCTAGAGTTGAATATTCAACTTTGCAAAATAAGTCTCGGGCGGGCGGGTATAAAAAGCTTAAATTTCATCTTTCTAATGTCTACGACCATATCACGTTGAATATACCGGTTCTCGTCCGATCACCGAAGTCAAGCAGCGTCGAGCCTAGTCAGTACTTGGATGGGTGACCGCC